>NC_058130.1:398659317-398676418 GCF_016433145.1 Gracilinanus agilis
ATGTATCCCTGTGTGATTTCAATATTTCTTTCTATGCCCCTCAAGGCAGAATGTGTTTTTATTTCACATGAAAAATTTGAGTTATTCAGTGAAAGACACTCCCGGAATCCAGAGACTGAACTCCTTCTAGAAGTTGCCATGGAGATGCCACTGCAGAGACCACACATGGCTCCAGGAAATCTTGAGAAAAACCAAATGTATAAAATTGAAGTGTGGGGGGTTAAAATTAATTTGTTTTGTTTAAAAACATTTTTTATACATATATATATATATATATATATATATATATATATATATACCATTTATTATTTTTAGGAAAAGGCCTTCCACTCCTTAACTTTCTAGTGTTTTTAGTAGGAATGGGTGTTGTATTTTGTCAAAGGCTTTTTCAGCATCTATGGAGATAATCATGTGATTTTTGTTAGTTTGCTTGTTGATATGGTCAATTATGTGAATGGTTTTCCTGATGTTGAACCATCCTTGCATTCTTGGTATAAATCCCACCTGATCATAATGAATAACCCTCATGATCATTTGCTGGAGTCTTTTTGCTACTATTCTGTTTAAGATTTTTGTATCTATGTTCATTAAGGAGATTGGTCTGTAGTTTTCTTCCTCTGTTTTTTATCTACCTAGCTGGGGATCAGTACCATATTTGTGTCATAAAAGGAATTTAGTAGAACCCCTTTTTTGCTTATTATGTTAAATAATTTGTATAAAATTGGGATTCATTGTTCTTTGAAAGTTTGATAGAATTCACTTGTGAATCCATGTGGTCCTGGCGAGTTTTTCTTAGGGAGTTCTTTGTTGGCTTGTTCAATTTCTTTTTCTGATATGGGGTTAATTAAGTATTCTACTTCTTCTACTGTTAATGTAGACAATTTATATTTTTAGATATTCATCCATATCACCTAGATTGCTATATTTATTGCCATATAGTTGGGCAAAGTAGTTTTTAATAATTGTTTTGATTTCCTCTTCCTTAGATGTGAGGTCTCCTTTTTCATCTTTGATACTGTTAATTTGGTTTTCTTCTTTCCTTTTTTATTAGATTGACTAGTACTTTGACTATTTTACAAATAAACAAAATTTTAAAATAATTAAAAAACAATAGAGGATGAGGACCTCAGAGTTTGTCTACACCCAAACTTGATAGAGTCACATGTGACTCTATCAAGACTCATTTTAAGCCTCACTAGATTTAATAGCTTGATCATAGTCTCATGGTAGAAAAAGCAATGATTTTGGAGGTGGGTTCAAATTCTAACCCTGAATCTTACTGCCAAAGAGGGCTATGTAAATGGTAAAGAAACTCAATATCTTTGCCAAGAAATTACCATGGACACTAATGCATTGCTGGCAATTTGGAACTATGCCCAAAGGGCTACAAAACTGTACATACCCATTGATCTTGTAATACCACTACAAGGTCTTTATTCCAAAGCAATAAAAAAATGGGGAAAGGAACTACTTGTACAAAAATACTTGTAGTAGCCCTTTTGGCAGTGACAAAGAATTGGAAATTGTAATGGCCAAACAAATCATGGTATGTGATAATGATGGAATTTTACTGTGCTATATAAAATGATGAGCAGGATGATTTCAGAAAAGCAGGAAAGACCTATATGAATTGATTCAGAGTGAAATAAACAGACCCAGAAGAACATTGTACATGGTAACAGAAATACTGTACAACAATCAACTGCCAAAGACTTAGCTACTCTTAGCAATACAATGATCCAGAACATATGAAAAAGAATATTATCCACCTTGAGAGAAAGAACTCTTGGAGCTGGAATATAGAGCAAAGCATATTATTTTCACATTAGTTTATTTATGGTTTGATTTAATGTGGTTTTGATTTTATATGAGTATTCTCTTACAACAATGACTAATATGGAAGTATGTTTTGTATGAAAATGTAGGTATAATCCTGATCAAAATTCCTACCATATCCAAGAGCAGTGAGGAAAGGGAGGAAGGGAGACAATTGGGATGCTATAATTTTGGAAAATGTACATTGGAAAATGTTATTACATGTAGTTGGGAAAATAAAATATCTTTAAAAAAAAAGAAAGGAAAATCCCATGAACAGTATGGTCCATGGGGTCCCAAAAGTTAGAAACAGCTGAATAATAGAACAACAAAATGCTGGCATAGATTCTAGTAAGGTACTAGGGCACATAACGGTATACCTGTTAGATCTTTGGATAAGGGAAGAATTTATGACCAAATAAGATACAAAGAACATTACAAGATAAAAAACAGATAACTTTGACTACAATAAATTAAAAAGGGTTTGAACAAACAAAACCAATGCAATCAAGATTAGAAGGGAAACAACAAACTGGGGGAAGAATTATATAATAAGTGTCTCTAACAAAAGCCTTATTTCTCAAATATATAAAGAACTGATTCAAATATATAAACCTACAAGTCATTTCCCAATTGACAAATTGTCAAAGTATATGAACAGGCTATTATCAGATGAAGGAATCAATTAAAACTATCTTTAGTCATATAAAAATACTCCAGATCAATATTAACTAGAGAAATGCAAATTAAAACAACTCTAAAGTACCACCTCACACTTATTAAATCAGCTAATATGAGAAAAAAAGACAATGATAAATGTTGAAGGGGATGTAGGAAAACTGGGATAAACCGCTGGTGGAGCTGTGAAGTGATAAAACCATTCTGGAGAACAATTTGTAACTGTGTCTAAAGGGCCAGAAAGTTGTGCATACTCTTTGACCTAGCAGCACCACTACTTGGACTGTATCCCAAAGAAATCAGATGGGGAAAGAACCTGCTTGGACAAAAATATTTATGTAGCACATTCTATGATGGCAAAGAAATGGGAATTGAAAGAATGTCCATCAATTGGGGAATGGGTAAACAAGTTGTTGTATATGATTGTAATTGAATAATACTATTGTTCCAGGAGAAATTATGAAGAAGATGATCACAAAAAGCATGGAAATACCTACATGAACTGATTATAAGAGAAAGTAGCAGAACCAGGAAAACATTGTACACAGTAACAGTAATAATGTATAATGATCAACTTTGAGTGACAGCAATGCAAGGATCCAAGACAATCCAAAAGACTTGTGATGAAAAAATATCCACCATCATAGAAGAAACTATTGGAATCTGAATGAAAATTGAAGAATACAATTTTTCACTTCATTTCCTTCTTGAGGTTTCTTTTCTACTATAAATGCTGTGTGTTCTTTCATATGATGAACATGGAAATATGTGTTGCATGTTAGCATATGTATAACCCATATGATTTTGCCTGCCATCTAAAAGGGGGGGGGAAGGAGAGAATGTGAATTATAAAATGTCAAAAGTGATTATTATTATTTCTATAATATATAATAAATATAAATTATTATTACTAAAAATTTCATCTACATGTAATCTAGAAAAAAATAACTAAAAATGAGGATAATAATATGCCTTACAACTTGTAAAGTTCAAATGAGAAAATATCTATAAAATGTTGTCACTTTAGTATGTCATTATGTCACATAGTAGATGTTTAATACATGTTTTTGTTTCCTTCCCAAAACAGAAAAGCTCAGACTCTCTACTTTTCCCTCATGGAAAACTCAGAGAAGGAGGATAAGGAAGAATATCAAATTATAGAAGGACAACAACAAAAAAGAAATGGAAAGCCATAAAGTAGCGATATGAGATATATAAACTACATCCTAATACAAAAGCCTATATTAGTGAACAGATTTCACAAATTATATCTTTTGCAAATGAAATAAAAATGAGAATGTAGAAAGCACACATACGAACTAGAGAGATGTGTCGCTAAGAAATATGATGATAGTGCTGATCATAGCGATAGTCTTGGTGATAAAGAAGGAAGGGAGAGGGAGAAGGGAAAAGAGGAAAGAAGGAAGGAAGAAGGAAAGGAGGGAAAGAATGAGGAAAGAAGGAAGGAAAGAGAGAAGGGGGGAAGGGAAGAAGAAAGGAAGAAGGGAAGAAAAAAAGGAAGAAGGGAAGGAAGGAAGAAAGGAAGGAAGGAGGGAAATAGAGAAGAAAGGAAAGGGGAAAAGGGGAGGGAGGAAAGGAAGGAAGGATGGGAGGAGAGAAGGAAGGAAGTTTCCCCCCAACCATTTTCTTCTTATCATTCTTGTTACTGCTCCATTCTCTGAACCAGACACTAGAGCCATGTTCTGGTGGACCTAGTCTATTCAACTTTGGAACTCCCAGCCTGAACCCATGCTATCCCAATGGGTGAGAGTCTAGTAAATCTCACTGGCCCTAGACCTGACTGTTAACCAAGTAGATATTCTATAGAAAATCTTGAGAGACTCTGGATAATAATCACACAGGACTAGAAGGAACAAAAGATTCATAATCTGCATCAGTGAAAGGAGTGCAATTATCTATATGTTTGAATTAAACTGAATCATGATTTGCCCAATATATAGAAGTAAATACGAATGTAAAGCTGAAGCCCAGAAAAATGCAATAATTTTGCCCTCCCCCAGCCAGTCAGAAGTCCTTTCTTCCCATACCAGGGTGAGTAATACCTCTCAGAAAGACCTTCACACAAGCCCCGTGGTGGTGAATCTACAACATGCATGCCAGAGGGGGCACGCAGAGCTCTCTCTGTGGGCATGCACATCATCACCCCAACACAGAATTTGCCAGATTTTGTTACTAGAAACCCAGAGGGATGTGGGGCCATGTTGCTCCCCTCCCCCTCACCTGAGGACTTTTTTCAAATCTCCCATCCCTCTAAAAGTTTCACCATCATTACACAAGCCATTACACAGATGCAAAAGCCAATGTTTGAAGATGAGCATTTATTAAGCACCTCCTCTGTAACAGGCACTGAGTTAAGCACTAATTCACCCATTTGGAGAGACTGTTCATGAAAAAGCCTTAGCTATCAGGGCATTCACCTATTCAGGTCATTTTTGAGGGAAATGACATGACCCAATTTTTTCTTTTTTTAATCTTACATTGAAACAGAGGCTAATGGCCCCAAAAAATGTTAATATACATTCTTTCAGTTGATCCTCACTTTGATCATGTGAGACAGTGGTAGTGGTTTTCCCCATTTCATAAATGATGAAACTGAGTCTCAGAGATCTAAGATGACCCATCCAATCTTGTACTAAGTGGAGCTAGGATTTCAACTAAGTTCTGATAATTCCAAACTCAGCACTTAATGAGTACTGAAACTGCCCAGATTGCCTTAGTTGGGAATCAAGGACTTTTCCCTGCACCATTTAGGGATATGCTTCTTAATTTAATCTAGCTATGGCATTTTAAAAAGCTGGGGATGGAGAAGGCTGATTTGGATGCAGTTTGGTTTACAGATTTGGGGCTTGGCATTGACACTGAATTAGGGAATTGCTGAACCAAGCATGACTGCAGCAGGCCAGTAGCAGAAGGAGAGTGGGAAGGACAAGGCTTGACTTTCAGAAGATCAGCTTCAGCTGTTACAACCTAGCAGATCCATCAGTAGTATACAGAGAGCCAGAAATGAAATGGAACTTATGGAAATGACAACTAAATGTTCTGTCAAGCCAGTGGAGTGACTCAGAATAGATTCTCCCACCAACATGGTGTGGCCATCTGAGAGTGGGTCTGAAAAACTGATAATGTGAGGACTGTCATACTCCACAATGGGAACAGCATAACCACCTAGTGGCAGAGGGGTCATGGGAATTAGAGTTTATTTGTTCATTTACTTTTTTCCATCTAAATATAGGGACTGAAGAAGCCTTTACTACATTCTTTAAGCTTAGAAAAATTCTACTTCTCATTAGACTCTCCTACTAATAGGGGACCACTCTAGTAAGGCCAGCATCACGTCCAGCACAGTCCTAGGTACAGATGAATTCTGTGCCCTTATACATGACCACACTTCAGTTTGGGGGTTTGGGGTTTTTTTTGGATGATTTAAAGATCCCAGAAAATTCTAACCAAATCTATTCTCTGGATTAAACAAACCCATGTCAAAGGAGCATGAGGCAGAGATAAGAACACAGGATCGCAAGTCAGAGGATCTGGATTCAAATCTCATACCTATAGGTTTGGTAGTGGGTTTTTTTATTCATATGGAAAGCAATATTTTCCATGGAAAAAAGTATAAATAGGCCTTGAGCAAGACACACCATTCATAAGCCCAGGTTTTCTCATCTGTGAGGTGAGGGAGTTAGACTATGTCTGAGGTCTCTCTGTTATGAATCTATGATCTCTCTTTCTGTTACTTGCCTCAGATCATGTTCCAAATTAGGATGCTTTTCTCAATATGATGAAAGGACAGTTGACTTGGGATTAGTTCCAAAGAAGGTAAAAAATAAATATAAAAAACAGTTAATTTGTGCCTTTGTTAAATCACTTCCTACCTCTAGGGATCAGCATCATATGTACATACATTAAAATGTAACATAAGATACCATATCTAAATTATATATTATATGTAATAAATTTATGAATTTATATATGTATATGTTACATATATTTTACATATCTACTCTTAAGTATACTAACATTAAATTAAGTCAACATTTCATTGCACTTTATAGTTTACAAGGAGTTTACATACATGATCTCCTTTGAGTATGACAATAGATCCTGAGGTAAGTATTACAGATATTCAGGTATTATTATTGCTATTACTAATTGTTATTATTACACTGATCAAGAGGCTAACAGCCCAAAACATTTTCATATACATTCTCTCTTGGTTTATCTCACCCTGACTGTGTGAGGCTAGTAGTTCCCATTTCACAATGAGAAGATTGATTCTCAGATATCTGAGATGACCACTCAAACCTTAAGTGGAGCTAGGATTTGAATTCCATTCTGATCATCTGAAAATGAAGCTCCAACAGATTAAGTAACTTGCCTCTAGTCATATAGGTAGTTAGTCTGAGAAGCAGGATTTGAACCAAGAACAGCTTTCTTTCAACCTTGCTACATTCCCTGGGAGATCTGAAAGGGACCTCATTTTCCGGATGAACAAAAATCTAAGAAGTTTAGAAATAACTAATTGTGAGAAGCTACATGATAGAGTAGAAGGAGAGTTTGCGTCAGTGTCAGAAAAACATGAGTTCAGGAGCTGCAGTTTTACTTTAGACACATATGGGTCAATTCCTAAACTCTTATTTTTATACCCTCGAACTCTTAAAGTTACAAAGTTTGCATTATTCAGGATTTGTAGAAAGAGTCTTCTTATTGGGTATTCTCTATACTAATGACATTCTCCATCCCCAACAATAATAGAAAGCATTTAGAAAGTGCTTTAAGAAGGGCAACAAGGTGGCTCAGGGAATTGGGGGCCAGGCTCAGACACTTCCTGCCTCAGTTTACATAATGAGCTTTGGTCTGAATCTATCTATACATATAGACATCTATACGTCTATGGAACTGTGTGACCCTGGGTAAGTCACTTAGCCCTCATTGCCTAGCCCTTACCATTCTTCTGCCTTAGAACCAATACTTAGTATTCTAAAACAAAAGGTAAGGATTAAAAAAAAAAACTATGACCAGGGGAGGTTAAATGACTTGTCTGTCACACAGCTAGTAGTTATCAGAACTAGCAATGGGACACAGGTCTTCCTGGATCTAACGTCAATTCTTTAGGCACTGTGTATGCCAGGCTGCTCCTTAAAGGGCTTCACAAAGATTTCTTTTTCCCCTTTACTTACCTTTTAAAGTATGTGGGTGGGATTCAATTCAACACATTTTCACTTTGAGTACTTAAGAGTTTTATGTAGAAATTGTTTATTTTGCTTATAAATGCCATTGTAATTTTGTCAGGACTATTTTAAAAAATTGACACACTGTGAATCAGGATCATGGAAAGGAAACACAAATAGAGGACAAATATTGTATATGTGTTTCTCCCATATTTGAGGCTTGGTACTTTTAGGTTTGTGGGTGTTTGTTTCTTTGCTAGTCTCTATTATCGCAGTTTTTCTTTTTAAATCTTTTCACATTTCTCTAATTGTCTCAATTATACATAATGAACTTTGGTCTGAATCTATCTATACCTAGAGATATCTAGAGATATCTACACATGTATAGACATGCACATACATGCATATATAGCAATTCATATATATTAAGTCCCAAACTTCTTAGTGAGCTTTTAAGCCATTCTTATATTATACTATATATAACATATAGCATTTAATTACCTATAACATAAAATAACATTATATTATGTTAATAATATCTAACATCTTTAGCATTTACTATGTTCCAGTGATGCTAAGTACTTTACAATTATTACCTCATACACACATAGAGAGTTCCAGAAGTCTTAGTAAGGTTTGAAACTATTATTTTTATTAATAATGGTCCCTAACAGATATTTGGCCTTTGGGAATCTATTTTATTTATTTTTTGGTTAACATAATATTTTTTTAAGTTTTTATTTTGAATATTTTCCCATGGTTACATATTTCATGTTCTTTCCCTCTCCCCCAAGCCTCCCTAACCCCTCTTAGCTGATGCACAATTTCACTGGGTTTTACATGTATCATTGATCAAGGTCTAATTCCATATTACTTATAGTTGGACTAGAGTTATTGTTTAGTGTCTATATCCCCAATAATATCCCCATCAACCCATGTGTTCAAGCAGTTGTTTTTCTTCTGTGTTTCTCCTCCCACAGTTCTTTGGAATCTATTTTAAAAGGGGAGGATTCCCTTGGAACCA
This sequence comes from Gracilinanus agilis, assembly GCF_016433145.1. Taxonomy (NCBI): domain Eukaryota; kingdom Metazoa; phylum Chordata; class Mammalia; order Didelphimorphia; family Didelphidae; genus Gracilinanus; species Gracilinanus agilis. The sequence continues at coordinate 398,668,024 of NC_058130.1, forward strand.
TTAACCATGGAGTTCCATTTCCCAGGGGTGGTAGTGGCCATGACTTCTTGTAGCCTTTTGACATGATTATAAATCCCATGGTAAACTCCCATCCTGTACATCCTGTATAGAGGAAGCTAGGTGGCACAGCAGATAGACTCCTGGGAGTCCAGGGGGACTTCTGTTAGAAACCAGCCACAGATACTAGCATGTGAAACTGGCCAAGTCACTTAACTTCTGTCTGCCTCAGTTTCTTTAACTGTGAAATGAATAACAGCATCTATCTTATAGGGTTATTATGAAGATCAAATGTGATATTTGTAAAGTGCTTGGCAGAGTCCCTGGTACTTAATAAATGTGTATTTCCTTCTGCCCTCCCTCCAGGCAAGCATGACTGTGATTGTTTCTTGAAATAATGAAACCAAAGAATCCAAGGATGCAAATGGATCTTATGAGAGATGAATTTCAGTAAGATGGGGGACTCCTCTCAATGAATCGCTAAGATGGGGTCAGGGAGCCTTTCGATCAAAACAAGTTGTTTCTTGTTCTCAACCTAAGCCCCATTTCAGATAGATAGGATTTAAATAGTCCTTGTGTTGAATGGTTAAAAGGCTATGGGATTGTGCTGGCAAAACTATGGCACGTGTGCCTTCACATGTTGGAGGGGACTACTCCTCTCCCCCTCTCCATCACACCCAAGGACGTTTCTCACATGACCTGAGCCTCTGCCTAGCAGCCCAATAGAAGCGTTTCCTCCCTCCCCTCTTTGGGGTAAGGGGGAGGGAGAGTGACTCATATGTGACATGAGGGTTGCAGTTTGGGCACTTGGTCTCTAAAAGGTTCACCCTCCTATAGGATATGCAGATAGATAGGATTGAAATAGTCCTTATTTTGATTGGTTAAGAAGATATAGGGCCATATTGGTGAACGTATGGCATATGTGCCTCCATGTATTGGAGGGGCTGCTCTCTTCCCCCTATCCATGTACCTGAGGACATTTTTCACATGACCTGCCCAAAATCCCAATAGGAACATGTTCTCCCTCCCCTGTCTAGGGCAAGGGGGCAGCTCACATGTGGCATGAGGGTACAGTTTAGGCATTCAGTCTCTAAAATATTTGCCATCACTGAGCTATAGGATATGCAGATAGATTGGACTGAAACAGTCTTTGTGTTGATTGGTTAAAACCCACCTGAATAATTTGGATAATTGGTTTTGTGAACTGCACATCCCGATTACTTAGCTTTCAAGATAAGAGTGTAACTCTCAAGTAACCAGTCAATGATGAATGAGGGTTGGGGCCATCTTTGCCAGGGACTAGGATAAAAGGAGGCTGCCTGCTCCCATGCTTTGCACTTGCTTGCTGGCTGTTAACACTTGTAAGACTGACTCAGGAGTACCCATTCCTGTGAGGATGAAATAAAAGAGCCTTAGACACACTGATGCCAAGTTTAAGATTCTTTTGAGTAGGAGTTCCTTCCTCTCAGATCTGATCATTTTTCAGGAACTCTTTCAAGACATATTAAAAATCAATGGACAGGGGACAGTTAGATGACTCAGTGAATTGAGAGCCAGACCTAAAATCAGAAGGTCCTAGCTTCAAATCTGGCCTCAGATACTTCCTAGCTGTGTGAACCTGGGCAAGATACTTAACCCACATTGCCTATACCTAACTACTCTTTTGGCTTGAAACTAATAAACAGTATTCATTCTAAGACAAATGATAAGGTTTAAAATTTATATTAAAAAAAGAAAAGAAATTTAACTGACAGAGTACTGTATATTACTCTGTATTCAGTGACTGTTTCTATCTAGACCAATTAGAATGTGTCCACAATGGTGGGAATGACAAACAAAGCAGGAGTTGGAAGCAAATCATTCCAGGTTGAGCCTTGCATGGGAGGCTGCCCTCAGAAGTTTCTGCCTACAAATGGATTACAAATCCCTGGGTCTGGCACTCCCAGTCCTCTACCCAGACCTACTGTAGTCAAGTCACTTCAAGGAAGAGAAGAGCAGGAACAGAACAGACCATCTTGAATTAACTTGCTAATATAAGTAATTCTACAGTCAACAGAGAGATTGTACAGGAAGCTAGGAGAGCAGGAACTAAAGACTGCTTCCAAGTATCTCTGCTAGCTCACAGTGGGAATGGGGAAGAGTGCTGCTTTTATATCTTCTAATGGCCCTCCCTTGGAGAAGGCAGTCAGGAAAGTCAGAGAATGTCTGCCCCTGAGACATCATTCGGTAAATGTTTTGTGCTTCATACCAAAGCTTTCAACAAAGTGTTTCACTGAGATAAAAGATTTTTCTCATGGTCAGCAGAAGGAATATCCCTGCCTTCCATCAAGGCCTAGCTCAAATCCATCCCCTTTCATATTACCTTCATCTACCTAGTTACTGGCATATTTTCTCCCCCATTAGAATATACACTCCTTGAAGGCAGGGGCTATTTTTTCAAATCATCAGACATTTATTTACTGTCTTCCAAGGGGCAGTGATAAGTGCTAGGAATACAAATACAAGTAGAAAGAAACAGGGTCCCTTGCCTACAAAGAGCTTGTATTCTATTGGAGATAAGACAGCACATGAAAAGAACCTTAAAAGGGGGGTGGTAGTGCCTGTAGATAGGGTAGAGTAAATCTGGTGAATTTGAAGCTCAGCTTGGAGAGAAAGGCAGATTTGGCTGGTCTGGGCAACCTCCAGTGAAGATGCTGGGAGAAACCAATCAGAGGAAAAAGCCTCAGGGGCAAAGAGTGCTTCCAGTATGAAAAGTTCAGGGGTAAAAGTGAATTTCCCAGTTGAAAAAAAGTCCAAAGAGTCAGGAACAAATTCTTTCTTTGTATTCCTAGTACATAAGCCAAAACCTGGCACATAGCAAGTGAATAATAAATGCTTGTTGACTGCCTGAAACACTTTTATTTCCTAAGGTTATCCCCATGCCAGAAGTTATGGAACCCTAGCACTCAGAGGTTGCATGACTGACAATTTCCACCAATATCATAGAGTTGTTTCTCCCCACTCCGTTACCCTAGATAGGTTATATAGCAATTATAAGAGCAATTATAGTTACAAGGCATGACTGTAAGAATACTCTGTACATGCCTCCATTATAGAATACCCATTGGTGCTTGGTACTGAAGTTTGTGATTTTTGTCCCCCTCTTGCAAACATCCTCATATAATTTTTTCATTCTCATAAGATCACAAATTTACAGCTGAAAAGGACCCCAGAGGTCATCACCACCACTCCCCTTACAGGAACAGGACCCTGTGTGGTGATATACCCAAGATTACACGTGCAGACAGTGTTAAAACTTGGATTTGAAAGAAATTTGCAGATGCCAAAAGTGTTCCTCCATGGCACTCAAGGGTTCTTATTCAAAAGTCACTTGTCTATTAATTCATTTGTCTCTGGCATATTTTTCACTCTCTACTTTTGTTCTACAACTTCAGAAATATCTATAGAAATACTTCTGGACTTAATATAGTGCCTGGAATATTAAACGATTAATACATGTTTGTTGATTTATTAAAGTGATCAGCTCTAAGGCTCACTGCACATAGCACCATAAAGCATGACCCATGTATCGATTCAAGGACCCAGACTCACAACAGTGTGGTGAGAGTAACAGCCTCATGCATTCAGAAAGATCCTGAACTATGAAGTACAAATCGATCTTGAATTGAATTCTTGGGCTTATTCTCTTTCAATTCTTTTTCCAGTCCAAAGTAGAAACTCTATCTAACATCAACAATTCATAAATGTGCCTACATGTTCGTATGGTCTGGATTCCTAAACCTTTAAGGTAAGTAAATCCAGTCTCTTTATACTGAAGTTCCAATGTGGTAAAGGAATTAGCCAAGTAACAGACAACTAACTAATGGTGAGTCATCACTATAATCCAGTTTAATTAATCCTTAAATATTATCCTCTTTGCACTAGGCCCCACTGTTTCCTTGGCCTCTATCCTAAAGCCTCAATTTCCTTTTATAAGGTATGGAGTGTCATATTCTACTCTGCTTTTATAAGGTCATATTCCACTCCCATAAGAGATTGCCAATCAGAGAATCTGAAAGATGGAAGAGAAACCCAGGAATTGTCAGCTAATGTACACCAGTAGAGAACAAGAATTCCCTCTACATTATACTCAACAAGAGGTTTTATGGTTTATATTCTTTCACTAGAATATAAGTCCCATGAGGTCAAAGGCTGTCTTTCCTTTTGCTTATTTGTATTCCCTATCTAGTAAGAACTTATTAAATGATTTATCCATCTACCTATCTTTGCTTGAGAAGAAAAGCAATTGAAATTTACTACATTCTAAGGCAGCCCATTAAAAATAATAGCTAACATTCCTATAACACTAACTATGCCAAACACTGTGCTAAGAATTTTATAATTATCTCATTTGATCCTCATAACAAACGTGTAAGCTAAGTGTTATTCTTACTCCCATTTTACAGGTGAAGAAACTGAGACAAAATGAGATTAAGTAATTTGCCCAAGGTTACACAAGTATTTGAAGCTGGATTTGAACTCAGGAATTCCAGACTCCAAGCCTGGGGTTCTATTCACTTTGCCACATAGCTGCCTTAATATAAAGAAGTTATTTCTTACATTAAGATTTAATCTTCCCTTCCGGGTTAAGATGGTGGCAGAGTAAAAAGCAGCTGCTTAATCTCTCCTAACTAACTAACACACTCCTCAAGAGGGCATAAAAACAAATCCAGACAAACGAAGGGACCCCACGACAGGGCACAGCATTGAAGGTACATGGGATCAGGGCATTTCCATGCTATAAGGGGGTGAAATAGATCTCACTAAAACACAAGCTAAGTAACCCCCTCCCCGCCCACACCACCTATGGGGCCAAAGCCAGCACACAAGAGATAGAGCAAGTTTGGGGTATCCATTAAGTCCTTGGCAGCTACCTGGTATCAACAGGGCCTGCTCCTGAGAGCAGCAAGACTCAAGACCCCAAGAGGCTAAACAACCTGACTTTGAACACAAACCTTGAGCACAGGCTCAGACATAGGAATGGATGCGGACATTGAGCCCAGGAGTGGACTTTGCATGGGGACCCAGTGCAGAGGGGTGCAGAACTGTGGAAGCAGAGACCTGAGACTGTTAAAGGAGCTACGGGCAGAGGAACAAGCAAGGGGACCACCAGGAGGTTTGACCCTGAGAACAACCAGACCTGAAACCTTAGGAGCCTAAAGAGCGCGCATGGCTAACAATGGTAAGCCAGTCAAAAGAACCCCAAAAGAAAAAGATCAAGAAAAAATCCTTAACACTCGACAACTTTTACACAGAAAAAATCCAGATAACAGAGCAAACAGCAGAGGATAACAAACAGATAACCATATCCAAAACTTCCCCAAAAAATGAAAATGGGTCACAAGGTCTTAAAGAGTTCAAATCTGAAATCAAGAGAGATATGGAAGAGATTTGGCGAGAGAAGTGGGAAATAGCCCAAAAGGAAATTAACAGGTTGAAAGACAGAAACTCCCAATTGCAAACCAAAATTAAACAGATGGAAAACAGGATAGACCAAACTGAAAAGGAAAATCATAAGATTATAACAGAAAACCAGTCACTAAAGACCAGAATTGGGCAAGCAGAAGCCAATGATCTCTCAAGACAGCAAGAACAAATAAAACAAAGTAAAAAGACTAATAAAACAGAAGGAAACATGAAATATCTCACTAAGAAACTGACAGATCAAGAAAACAGATCTAGGAGAAACAATTTGAGAATCATTGGCCTTCCTGAAACAGCAGAAATTAATAGAAATTTGGACTCCATACTAAAAGAAATTATTCAGCAAAACTACCCTGAAGTTCTACAATAAGAGGGCAATATAGACCACGAAAGGATCCATAGATCACCCTCTACACTAAACCCTGAAAAGACAACCCCCAGGAATATAATAACCAAATTCAAGAGCTTCCAAGTAAAAGAAAAAATTTACAAAAAGCCAGAAAGAGACAATTGTGTTATTTAAAATTACTGGAGTTCTCTTTGGAAGTATTGAGCCTCAAGATATGTAGTGTTTGACAAACTTCCTGTGGACATGTGGGGGACCTTGGAACTACATTTCCCGTGGTCCAACAGGTTTCCTGTTTTGGATGAAGTCTTCAAGGTGAGAGACGTCTTTAAATATTGGGGAAGTGGCTTTGAACTTCCTCTTTGCTACCTAAGAGGGCTTGCTGGCATAAGAGGCAGACAAAATGGAAGGAGATAGGGACTGGCAGGCATTTTGAATACTGCGTGTGGTCGATTTATTTCTATCAGCATGGCCTTAATTAAAATATTATTTTCCCTCATGATATCAGCCTTCATCATTTTTAAAAATAACACAATCCAAATATTAAGGAACACCAATCAGATCACACAGGATCTGGCAGCCTCCACACTACAAGACCTCAAGGCTTGGAATATGATTTTCAGAAAGGCAAGAGAACTGGGACTACAACCACAGATCACCTGTCCATCAAAACTGACTATATACTTCCAGAGGAAAATATGGGCATTCAACAAGATAGAAAATTTCCAAGTATTTGCACAGAAAAGACTAGGACTAAATGGAAAGTTTGATGTCCAACCACAAAAACTGAGAGAAACGTGAAAAGGTAAATAAGAAACAGAGGGGAAAGAAAGAAAACTCCTATTTTTAAATTTGTCTCCTTAAGAGGTTTAATAAGATCTAATTATTTGTAATCCTATATGGAGAAATGTTATGTGTAATTCTCTGTAGTGAACTCTAATCACCATAATAGTATCCACTATTACAGTAATTAGAAGAATTATTCAGAGGGAGAGGTTGGAGTACTAAATTGTCTAAGATGATATGGGGGTGGGTGCGGGAAAAGGGGGTGAATAGTAGATGGCACCAAGAGAAACTTGAATGAATAAGAAAAATAGGATATTCTATTACACACAAAGAGGGCATGGGAAAGGGAGGGGATGAATACTATTATAAGAAGGAGAGGAAGAGAGCATTAAAAGGTACTATTTAAACCTTACTCTCAGTGGAATTAACCCTGAGAGGGAAGAGTAGCTATATCCATTGGCATATTGAACTCTATCTAACCCTACAGAGAAAGTCAGAAGGGTTAAACCAAGGGGGTGCAGAGTAGTGGGGAGGTCAAAAAAGGGAAGAGAGGAGAGGGGGGAGAGAATTCATTAGGCCTTAAAAATAAAAAGAGGGGAATATTAAGGGAAGGGTAGAAAGGGAAGTAAATCAAGGGACGGGACAAGGGTTACAGGTTTAAAACAAACAAATGGTTTAAAATGAAATAGAGTAAGAAGAAGGCGTAGAATTAAGAGAAGACAGCAAAATGTTTGTGAATACACCACTGATAATTATAATTCTGAATGAGAATGGGATGAACTTGCCCATAAACCGGAAGTAAATAGCAGAGTGGATTAGAAACCTAAATCCTACCATATGTTGTCTACAAAAAACACATGAGGCAGGTGGACATACACAGGTTTAAGGTCAAGGGCTGGAGCAAAATCTTTTAGGCTTCAAATAAGAAAAAGAAAGCAGGAGTGGCAATCATCATTTCTGACAAAGCCAAAGTAAAAATAGATATGATTAAAAAAGACAGGCAAGGTAATTACATCCTGATGAAAGGCAGTATAGACAATGAGTAAATAAAAGGAAAAACTAGCAAAGCTCAAGAAGGAAATAGATAGTAAAACCATACTAGTGGGAGATCTAAATCTTCCTCTTTCAGATCTAGATAAATAAAATCAAAAAATAAATAAGAAAGAGGTAAGAGAGATGAATGAAGTCCTAGAAAAATTAGATTTAATAGATATGTGGAGAAAAATAAATAGGAACAAAAAGGAATACACCTTCTTTTCAGCAGCACATGGTACATTCACAAAGATTGACCATGTAATAGGTCATAGAAACATTACAAACAAATGCAAAAGAGCAGAAATAATAAATGTAACCTTCTCAGATCATAATGCAATAAAAATAATAATTAGTAAGGGCACCTGGACAGACAAATAAAAAACTAATTGGAATTTAAATAATATAATTCTCCAAAACCAGTTAGTTAAAGAAGAAATCATAGAAACAATCAACAATTTCATTGAAGAGAATAACAATAATGAGACATCCTACCAAACTCTGTGGGATGCAGCTAAGGAAGTAATCAGGGGGAAATTTATATCCTTGAATGAATATATTGACAAATTAGGGAGGGCAGAGATTAATGAATTGGGCATGCAACTTAAAAAACTAGAAAGCGAAAAAATTAAAAATCCCTAGATGGAAGATGGCGGCAGAGTAAGGAGCAGCTGTTCGATCTCTCCTGACCGAACCACACAGGACCCCTCAAGGGGAAATAAAAACGAGTCCAGAGGAACGAAGGAACCCCACAACAGGGCGCAGCATTGA
>NC_058130.1:398681316-398802736 GCF_016433145.1 Gracilinanus agilis
GCCATGGGTGGGGGGAGTGCGGGGGGTGAAGGGGAAAATAGGAGCATGAAACATGTAACCATGTTAAAAATGATTATTAATAAATGTTAAAAAAAATCCCTAGATGAAAACTAAATTAGAAATACTAAAAATCAAGGGAGAAATTAATAAAATCAAAAATAAAAGAACTATTTAATTAATAAATAAGGCTTCAGGTTGGTATTTTGAAAAAACAGATAAAATAGACATAGTACTGGTCAATCTAATAAAAAAGGAAAGAAGAAAACTAAATTAACAGTATCAAAGATAAAAAGGGAGACCTCACCTCTAATGAAAAGGAAATTAAGGCAATCATTAAAAACAATTTTGCCCAATTTTATCACAATAAATATAGCAACATAGGTAATATGTATGAATATTTACAAAAATATAAATTGCCTAGATTAACAGCAGAAGAAATAGAATACTTAAATAATCACATATCAGAAAAAGAAATTGAACAAGCCATCAAAGAACTCCCTAAGAAAAAATCGCCAGGGCCTGATGGATTCACAAGTGAATTCTATCAGACATTCAAAGAGCAACTAATCCCAATACTATACAAATTATTTGATATGATAAGCAAAGAAGGAGTCCTACCAAATTCCTTTTATGACACAAATATGGTACTGATTCCAAAGCCAGTTAGACCAAAAACAGATGGAAAAAACTACAGACCAATCTCCCTAATGAATATAGATGCAAAAATCTTAAATAGAATACTAGCAAAAAGATTGTAGCAAGTGATCAAGAGTATTATCCACCATTATCAGGTGGGATTTATACCAGGAATGCAAGGATGGTTCAACATTAAGAAAACGATCCTCATAATTGACTATTTCAACAAGCTAACAAACAAAAATCACATGATTATCTCAATTGATGCTGAAAAAGCCTTTGACAAAATACAACACCCATTCCTATTGAAAGCACTAGAAAGTATAGGAATAGAAGGACCTTTCCTAAAAATAATAAAAGACATATAACGAAAACGATCAACAAGCATTATATGCAATGGGGATAAATTAGAAGCCTTCCCAATAAGATCAGGCATGAAAAAAGGTTTCCCATTATCACCTCTATTATTTAACATTGTACTAGAAACACTAGCAGTAGCAATTAGAGAAGAAAAAGAAATTTAAGGTATTAAAATAGGCAATGAGGAGACTAAGCTATCACTCTTTGCAGATGATATGATGATCTACTTAAAAAATTCTAGAGAATCAACTGAAATGCTAATAGAAATAATCAACAACTTTAGCAAAGTTGCAGGATGCAAAATAAAGGCACATAAATAATCATCATTTCTATATATCTCCAACACATCACAGCAGCAAAAGGTAGAAAGAGAAACACCATTTAAAATCACCCTAGACAATATAAAATACTTAGGAATCTATCTACCAAAACAAACACAGGAATTATATAAACACAGCTACAAAACACTTTCCAAACAATTAAAAATAGACTTAAACAATTAGAAAAACATTGATTGCTCATGGGTAGGATGAGCTAACCTAATAAAAATGACCATTCTACCCAAATTAATTGACTTATTTAGTGCAATACCTCTCAAACTACCAAAAAACTTCTTTACTGAATTAGAAAAAACTATAAAAAAGTTCATTTGGAAGAACAAAAGATCAAGTATCAAGGGAAATAATGGAAAAAAAAACATGAAGGAAGGTGGCCTAGCAGTACCAGATATTAAACTATAGTATAAAGCATTCAGAGTCCATGACGCATGCTGGCAAAAGCACAACAAACTCAAGGCCTACGTCAAATCTTGAACATCAGATGGCCTGAAAAGATCTCCAATACTAGACTCTGGGAAAGAACAATTCAGTATCCCATCAGTCAGGATGCTATGAAAAAAAAATATGGAACCCACCAGGGAGGAGAAAAGTTGGAAGGCCAAAATAGACCTGGCAAAGATATGCCCAGTTGGTGGAAGTTGCCCAGAACAGAGTCTGTTGGCGTGAGATGCCCACTTCGGGGAAGTTGCCCAGAACAGAGTCCGTTGGCGTGAGATGGTTGCGGCCCTATGCTCCTCTGGGAGTTAATAGGAATAATAATAATAATAATAATAATAATAATAATAATAATAATAATAATAATAATAATAATAAAGCATTGGTCATCAAAACAATATGGTACTGGCTAAGAGACAGAAGGGAGGATCAGTGGAATAGACTTGGGGTAAGTGACGTCAGCAAGAGAGTGTATGATAAACCCAAATAGCCCAATTTTGGGGACAAAAATCCACTATTTGACAAAAACTGCTGGGAAAATTTGAAAACAATATGGGAGAGGTTAGGTTTAGATCAACATCTCACATCCTACACCAAGATAAATTCAGAATGGGTGAATGACCTGAATATAAAGAGGGAAACTATAAATAAATTAAGTGAACACAGAATAGTATACTCGTCAGATCTCTGGGAAAGCAAAGATTTTAAAACAAAGCAAGAGTTAGAGAAAATTACTGAATGTAAAATAAAGAATTTTGATTATGTTAAATTAAAAAGCCTTTCTACAAACAAAAACAATGCAACCAAAATCAGAAGGGAAACAACAAATTGGGAAAAATCTTTATAGCAAAAAATTGACAGAGGTCTAATTACTCAAATATACAAGGAGTTAAATCAATTGTAAAAAAAAATCAAGCCATTCCCCAATTGATAAATGAGCAAGGGACATGAATAGGCAATTTTCAGATAAAGAAATCAAAAATATCAATAAGCACACAAGAAAATTTTCTAAATCTCTAATAATTAGAGAAATGCAAATCAAAACAACTTTGAGGTATCACCTCACACCTAGCAGATTGGCTAAAATGATAGAAGGGGAGAGTAATGAATGTTGGAGGGGATGTGGCAAAATTGGGACATTGATGCATTGCTGGTGGAGTTGTGAACTGATCCAACCGTTCTGCATGGCAATTTGGAACTATGCTCAAAGAGCTATAAAAGAATACCTGCCTTTTGATCCAGCCATACCATTGTTGGGTTTGTACACCAAAGAGATCATAGATAAACAGACTTGTACAAAAATATTTATAGCTGCACTTTTTGTGGTGGCAAAACCTGGAAAAGGAGGGTATGCCCTTCAATTGGGGAATGGCTGAACAAATTGTGGTATATGCTGGTGATGGAATACTATTGAGCTCAAAGGAATAATAAACTGGAGGAATTCCATGTGAACTGGAAAGACCTCCAGGAATTGATGCAGAGTGAAAGGAGCAGAGCCAGAAGAACATTGTACACAGAGACCAATACACTGTGGTAAAATAAAATGTAATGGACTTCCGTATTAGCAGCAATGCTATGATCCAGGACAATTCTGAGGGATTTATGAAAAAGAACACTACCCACATTCAGAGGAAGACTGCAGGTGTGGAAACACAGAAGAAAAACAACTGCTTGAACACATGGATTGAGGTGGACATGATTGGGAATGTACACTCGAAACTACCTCACCAATGCAACTATCAACAATTTGGAAATAGGTCTTGAATGATGACACATGTTAAAACCAGTGGAAATGCATTTCGGCTATGAGGGGGTGGGGAGGAGAGGAGGTTGGGGGATGAAGGGGAAAGTAAGAACATGAATCATGTAACCATGATACCTTTTCTAAAATATAAAAATTATTAAAAAAAAAGATTTAATCATGCCCTCTGCAACTTGTACCCATTGTCTGCCTTTGGGGGTCAGGCAGAGCCACTATAATACTTCCTAAACTCTATCTACTTGTATAGCCCCATGATATGGCACCCAAACTCTGAATTTATATGACACATGTCCACATTTGAAAATTTCTCCAGAAAATCATAACTCTTTGACTTGTTCTGTCACCACCCAAGATTCCCTCTAATAAAAATCTAGATGTCTGAATCTCTACAAATATAGGTCAAGGAACTCTTAGATTACCTTCAAGCCCTCAGAGTAAGAATGCATTCATTGGATGTACTGTCTTTATTCTACCCCATATAAAATGAAAACATAAAGTATTCATTGAGGCCCATAAACAGTAGGTACATTTCTCCTTCCCAGCATCTTAGATAGTCCATCTTATCCCTAGTACCACCCTATGGTTTGGACTTCATTTGGATGGGAAGCAAACTTGGGGTTTCTCTCTTGCTAGAGAGTCCCCTGACATTTCAATAATTCCACTTTCTCCACAGGAACCCAAAAAGGTCTCTAGATTTATGACATACCCTAAGAGTTTGAACTCTCCTAGAAAGAAAATTAATTAGGGGTTGTGAGAGAAGCAGCCCCCATCCTATTGGATCTGTAATGTATGAATAACAGTAATAGAAAAGTGCAAAGTCCAGATATTTTGCTCTCCCATTCCATGGCCTATTGGCTATGTATATAATCTTCTTCAGAGGCTGGAATTTCCCCCAGAAAATTCCCCTTCTATTTACAAAAGCCTACATCCTTGATCCCTCAAATACAAAATTGCTAGAGAAGCAACTTAGAAATGGATAAAGCCAAGGGAGTTCTCCTCTGCTTGGAAGAAGAAATTCTGGAATCCTCTTCTCTCCAAGAGGTTTACATTGCTCCCATGCCCTTTTCCCTCTAAAAGGTTGAATCCCATATGTTTATATCTAAGAACTCACCTTTCAGGTCATTTCACTGAGAGTGCACATCACTCCTAGTTACTTCCTTTGCTCTGAGACAGACATTCATGACTTCTTTTGAGAAGCTGGTGATAGAGAAAAAGAGGGAAGGCTGTAAACATACACTAGATTCCATACCCTATCGACCTCCCAACAAAGTACTCAAGTCTACAATTAGCATTGGTGCTCTCTGGAATGGTCTCTAGAGAAGAAAACGGGCAAAAAGTGGTACCATTTCAACCCTTTTGTTATAGGTCAGCAAAAGAAATAGCTTTGGTCTACAAGTTTAAGCCAATCAGTTCATCCTAATTCATCCCCAATGTACAAAATATCTCCTCTGTCAAACAAAAATTCACCTCCCTATGTGCTCATTAAATTAAGCAGGGAATTTTCTAAATTAACTCTCCAGTCTTAAAAGCAGTTCTCAATATCCTACCAAGCATCTTCTACAGATTAAATATTTCTCACTTCCTTGCTATCTGTGGCAAGAGCCTGAGCCAATGGCATATTTTGTTATTCTAACTATAACCTGGATGCTCTCCAGATTATCGGTGTCCTTTCTAAAATGTGGCACAGTAAATAGATCATCAATCCTGGAGTTGGGAGCACCTGAGTTCAAATCTGGCCACAGATATTTCCTAGCCCTGGGACCCTGGCCAACTCACTTAACTCCATTTGCCCAGCCTTTGCCCTTCTGCCTAAAGTTATTACTAGGTTGGAAAATAAAAGTTTAAAAATGTGGGAATAAGGACTGAAAACAATCTTTTAGATATAGCCTGATAATAGTGTTATATAGTAGAGCAATAATGGTCTTTCTTCTGAGCATTATTCCTCTCCTAATTTACTCTAAAATTTTATTAACTTTTTTCTGAGTGGTATTTTATACTATTGATTCATGTGGAATTTGAAATGTACTAAAACCCAAAAATATTCACCAGGAATAGCTAATAGTACTTTGTCCATTTCATACTTTTGAATTTGAGTTTTTGGACCCAAATGTAGAAGTTTACATTTATCACAAGAAATAGTATGGGTATAGTGTAAAGAGAACTAGACTTAAAATTAGAAGATTTGAGGTTCTGGGGAGGGGTTTGCTACCTACTAGTTGTATAATCTTCAAAAAGTGACTTCACCCTATACTAGGCATTAATTTTTGTAATTTTCTAAATGAAGTAGACTAGATGACCTCTATGATCCCAGTAAGATTTAAATATTTAATGATAATTTCCACCTTAATATTTGGTCTAGCATTCTAGCCTGCCAAGGTCTTTTAGGACACTGTTATCTGATGTGTTTGGGAGTCCTCTCAACTTTTAACAATCCATAAAGTTGATGAGATATCAACTATACCTTCATCCAAGACACTGTTAAAAATATTAATCTACAGCACTTCCCATTACTGGCCACTTCAAAAGCCCTACCAAAAAAAGAGTACTGCCTCTTGGTGATCACCATTTCCATTTTAGGGGTCTACTAAACATCCTTTTAATATACTCTAGAACAACATTTTGGAGAGCAATTTGGAACTAAGCCCAGAGAGTTATAAAACTGTGTATACCCTGAGAAACAGCAATACTACCATTAAGTCTATTCCTCAAGGTGATCAGAAGAAAAAGAAAAGTACCATATATATTCTTAAATATTCCTCACAGCTTTCTTTGTAGTAGCAAAGAACTGGAAATTGAGGGTATGCCCACTAAATGGGAAATGGTTGAACAAGTTGTGGCAAATGATTGTTATATACCATAAGAAATGATGAGCAAGTTAATTTTTTTAAGTAGAAGGACCTCCATGAAATTATAAAAAGCAAAATGAGTTAAACCAAGAGAACATCAAACATTACACAGAGCAACAAAAATGGTATTTGAAGGATAACTAGTGAATGTTCACCTCCAGAAAAAGAACTGATAAGTAGAAACATTTATAATGCATATAAATATATTAAAAATCAAAAGATGCTTTCTCTAGTGCTAGGAGGAAAGGGAGGGAAGAAGATACTTGGGAATTTTAATATTACCAACCAAAAATAATTAATTTTTTAATATCTTCTAGAATTTTGCAAGAAGTTGAAGTTCAGTTCACTCACCTATGATTTGTAGGCTTCATTCTTTTCCCTTCTTTAGAAACTGGAATATTTGTCCTCTAATCTTAGGGCACTTTTCTCATTATCTACATGCTTTCAGAGATCATTGACAGTGCTTTAGGAATCACATATTTCTTTAGGAAGTGTGAATAAGTCCCTTCATCAATTTAATGGAATAATAAGATGGTTCTGCATTGTCTGAATGAAGACTCAGATACACCCCTGATAGCTTTTAAAAAGCCAGCCAGCTCTGCAGACAATAATACATTCTATAAGGTAGGTGTTCCTAACCTTTTTTGTTTCATGAACACTTTTCACAATCTTGTGAAGCCGACAGAACCTTTCTCAAAATATTTTTAATTAATAAAACAAAACACATAGAATTTCAAGAGAAGTCAATTAAATTGGATTAAAGATAAATTTTCTCCCATTCAAGTTCATGGATACCTCGCCAAAACCTCTCTGCTCTAAGGAGTGAGTCAAGATAGGAAGAGCATTGCCACTCCTTCTGAGGATTCATCTTTGCCCATGGAGAATGGAGTCAGATATGAGAAAGAACTCAGTGCTTAAAAGTGAATCATTCTTTACTTGCTCCCTTGAATATCTTTCAGAAAGTGTAGCAGAGAGCATGGAGAGGGGAATTCATTCTCCCATATCCACCTCTGAAAGTGGTGTATAGAAGTGGAACAATTCACTCAATAGAAAACACCACAAACAAAAAAAAGAGAACAGTCAAGAGAGTTAGCCCTGTCATTAGGAGTTGAGATGAGGAAAGAAACAGCCTCAGAGAGCCCAGTGGGGCAATCAACGAAGATAGTGTGCACAATGGGAAATTTCATGAGGGCAATATAGAAAGAAAGATGTCCAGGATTCTATGATTGCTAGGGATAGGAGCTGCCTTACTCATATATGTTTGAAATGGATCAAATATTCCAAATGTAATATCATTCCTCTTTCCTCCTATTTTGATCTTCACCCTTTAAATTTCTGAAAAAAGTAGGTTAGTACTCACTTGTGCTTCTGGATTATTTTTCCTTCTTTATTTTTAGCTTGAGGCCCTTCTTTTCCCTTTTGTAGGAAGTCTTTCATTTACTATGGAATCCCAGAAAGTGAAAAGGTTTTTCTTTAAGGAAGATACTCTGCAATTTTTACACTTTAACGCTAGGATACACTGGCATTATTGAATCCTGAAATATTCGCATGACAGCCTCCTCCAAGATGACAATCCTCCCTGCCTCTAACATTTCCTCATATCTAATCCAAGCCACATCAAAGAGTCAAAATTGTTTTCTTTAAGCATTGTTTTATCCCTATGCAGAAATCTATGTATTTGTATAGGAAGCCTTTTGATTGACATTCTCATAGCATGTTAGAGGAAAGATTTTCTGAGACCAACTCTCATTGAATCTTCTTCATTTTGCAGATGATAAAACAGAGGTCCAAGGAGGACTCCTTAATATTTGCCTTCTTCCATTGCCCTTTGCTCCTGGTCCAGTCTCAATCATATCTCCCTTCATCCTGGCTCAGATACACCAACGCGGTAAATCCTAAATTAGAATGAGCATTTTAAAACTTTGGAATCAGCAGAACATCACGAGCTACCCCTTCCAAAGAGGGGTTTTTCAGACATGTCCATCATCATTAATATCATCATCATTAGCATCCCTATCATCATAGTTAGCCTTATTGCCACCACCAGTCAGTATCCATTAAGTTCTTCTTTTTACAGGTCTAGGGATATGAAGGCAGATCTCAATCCATTTGTGTTGAAGGATCCAAAGCAGCTGAACTGGCTTCAGCAATCGCAACAGGATGTCTGTTATATCTCTTCAGGAAAATATTTTTTGGCAAAACTTTCTAGATACTATCTATGATGGGATTTGCTCTAGCAAAAACTGCCATCTGCAGAATGATCATGATTTTCATTTTACCTCCTCAATTTATTAGGGTTAAATACTCTGTCTGAAGGAGAGGAACAACATCAGGAGAGGGCATGCATAAGAGCATTTGGCTTGCAGAAGTAGGACTAATGCTAGCTGTAAGAAAACTTGCACTGTATGTGACTTCTCATTGAGCAGCACTGTCAGGGACAGCTCCCTCCCTAGAACCCTATTGGCACAGCCCCTCCTGGCTTCTAATTAATCCATGACTTGCTGTTTCCCTTTCAGGAGGCTGGAAGGGAGAAGAAATTATTATTTGCTGTTAAGAGAAGCAGATAGTGATAAAAAATATATAGTCCTTGATGGAGAAGGACTCAAATGAAATTGTTTCACTTCAGGGCTAATCTTGCAACAACAACAACAACAACAATAATAAAAAAAACATTGTCTCAGAAATTACATATTCCAAATGTAATATTTCAAATGCCTGATTGCCCCAGGTAGTTAAGTGATAACAGTGGTGATTCTTTGAGTGTCTGAAAATGCTGGCTTTTTGAGAAATGCTGGCTTCTTTCCTAGGAATAATCAGGTTCACTATGCATCCCATCTCAGAAGGTTCATTACAGGCCCATATAATACTTGAGTTCATCTCCATTTATTTCCCCAAATGCAGAGCATTTCTTTTATATTACATAAAATTTCTTATAAAGGTGGGAAATATTGAATTTTATTTCCTTTTTACTCTCTCTCTGACACACACACACACACACACACACACACACACACACACACACAAAATCCAGAAAATAAAGATTTCTCTATATGAATCTACTCCTTACTCCTATATCCATTTCTCTGGCATAGGCTGAATCTCCCTAAATGCAAGTCTTCCAGGTCCACAGTAATAGGGTTTTATGATGTCTCTCAAAGAGGAACATCATCTCCTTTTATCATATTGATGAAAAGTATGAAGATTACAGTGCTAACTGTCATAATGATAAAGGCAATGATGTTACCTGTTAAGAATAACAAAGTCTTCTCTCATGAGTACTAAAATCATGTCTATCCATTAACCTGATGATCTCTGGTCTTCCTTGATGATCACAGTAAATGAAGAGTAGTAACCCAGAGCATATCCATGAATGAGAGAGAGCTTAGTATAAGTGCAACTTTTGCTAAGTAAATAGTGTCGGTTTCCACCTGAGTAAAAGAAATGAATTCTAAGAGACTCCAGTTATAGGGTGAGAAGTCAAGATTGGGAATCACCAGGGAGAGCAAAAAGTGATCAACACCATGAAAAGAAACAGAAAATGTAGCTGCTTTCTTTCTTTTTTTTTTAGGTTCTTGGTGGATAAGCTCTAAGGGTATTATCAGTATGTACATCCCACAACCAATTATGCACAAGATCTATAGCTAGTTCTGAAAGGAAGATTATACATGGGGCCATATACATTTCTGTGTTGTGTCTGATAAGTGTCTCAAAATTTCAAATATTATAAGTCAGACAATTCAAGTCACCTAATAGACAGGCATCAAGATAGACATAGCTATGCAAAAAGGGGGAGTAAATGTAAGAATAAAAATTTACCCAAAAGAAACAATTACCAATCTATGTCCAAGGGAAAATTTCTCAGCCATCTGTTGTTATCAGTATTTTATATCTCCATCTTCTTTTCACTTCCACAGGACCCAAACAGCTAAACTGGTCCTGTTGCAAAATGAGCACTGAACAAGAAAACTGAACAGCTGGGAGCAAAGATAAAAGATATGCCTCTTTCTCCAATATGGAGTCATGTTGCCATCTTCCCTCCACATTAGCATTGAAACCACAGAAATCAGTACTTTTGCATAGAGACTGAATGTGTGAGAATGGTCCAACTGATGGGCAAGAAAAAGCCAAAGAAGGTAGAAATATGACCTAGATTTCACTCATGGATGTGTTCTCAGACAAGAATAACATTACTCCATTGATTTGGTAAGATTTTTAAATACTTGCAATGTGCATAATATTATGATAACTTTTGCAGAATGAAAGAGATATATGTTTATTCATTTGTAGGTGGCATACTAGACAGAGGTACAGATGCTGTATGTACAAGAGTCAGGAAGATCTGAGTTTAAATTCATCCACAGTCACTTACTAGCTATTTGACCCTGGGTAAGTCATTTAACCTCTCTTTGACTCAGTTTTCTTATTTGCAAAATTGGAATAATAATAGCAACTACCTCCTAGGATAGTTGTGAAGATCAAATGAAATAATAATTATAAAGCCCTTAGCACAATGTCTGGCACATAATAAGTACTATATAAAGGTTAGGTACTAGTACTGCTGTTGTTGTTGTCATTGTTATTATTTACTATCTATTAGTCTCAAGTTTATCAGTAGCAAACTTTGATGGAAAGAACACTGGGGCCAGGAGTCAAAAGTCTAGGGCTATAGTTCTATGACTCTAGGCAAAACACTTTAATCCTTCAATATATGTAAAATGAGGTTGACTGTATTTACTCTTCCTAATTCTCTGGTTAATTTAGGAAAAACCATTTAAGTCCCAAAGAGCTAAAGAAATGTGAAGAGAAATTATATGAGCAAGTTGGGGAGGAAAGACTTGCACACATAAAATAAAGCAAGAAAGTAGATGTCATATGCCAAAATGCATAGCACAAACGACAAATACAAATGGCTAGTCAGAAAGGAAAGGATGTTGTGAGCCAGGGTAGGTGGGAAGAGAATGACCACATCCAGTGGGATGTGTTTGGGCTTCAGCTGGGACATGAAGCATGAACAGGATCTCTGCCTCCTCATTTCCCTGGCTTCCTCTAAGTCCTAAGTAAAATTCCTCCTCTAAATAAGTCTTTACTCAATAGCACTGAATTCTAGTGTCTTCTGTAGCATCCATGATCCTGAGAGGGGTCAAAGATGCCTCACAGAATTCCATAGTGCCCCCCAGAACTCCAGGAGAGGGGGCAGTTGAGGGCAGTTGGAGGCCTGGGTATAAAAGGCCAGGTCACCCTTCTTTCAGGGACACTTGATCACATTCCTTGTGGGTTCAAGGGCTGGTTCACTCATCTCTGATCCCCAGGGGATGAGTGTTTCATTACTGGCTTTCAACTGAGAGAAGATCTTAACTGCTGCATCATAGCTAATTACTATATAGACCTTCAAGCAAGATTATCATTCCATCTTAAACTTAGTTACATTAGATTAGGAGAAAGATTATTTAGGGAGTGAGATAGGAGTTAAGTTGTTCAACACACATTCCCCCTTGAGGAATGTGCAGCCAACCTGTATTTTGAAAGATTTTAGTTAGTTTACCTCCCTTTTCATACCTAACCCATTTCCCTTCACCCTGCCATCCTGAAAACATTAAATCTCTTTGCTTGTTGGATACTAGGCCTGTGTGAAGATACCTTTGGGATATACTCACCATCTTATACTTTACCCAACCAAGAACTTCTTCCAAGCTAGAACTGGTGCAGTTTCTGTCCTAAGAGCCTGTCAACTGGTTTGAAGACAACCTGACCTCATCTTTTCCTAGGGAGTGGGGAATAATTTTAAACCGAGAGAGTTAATAACTTATGTGGGATTATTCCCTATAAATTCACCATCTAGGCCCTGAATTAGTGAGCTTGAACTGCCTCCATACCTGATCCAAAGAGCTACAGTTTAATTGCTCCTCAGTGGGGATGAAGGAAGAATTCTACTCTCTCCTCCCCCTCCCCCTGTTAAACCAGCCTGCTTCTTCTCTGACAGAGACTCCATATTTAGTTGCTAATCTGACCCAATTTAACACTTCCCACTGTTAATTATTTCATATTCATTCTGCATACAGCTTGTCTTACATTTTTTTTTGCTTTTTGTCCCCCTCCTCCATTAGGTTGTGAGCTACTTGAGGGCAAGAATTGTATTTTGCCTCTTTTTGTAACTCTTGTACTTAGCACAGTGCCTGGAATATAGTAAGCATTTACCTATTTACTGATCAACTGACTAGAATTAAGCAACAAAGATTACTGGCCTGGCTGGGTCTCAATCTCCCCGTCATTTGTCATTGTTGTTTGTGTGCCAATATCATTTATGAAGAAGTTATCTTGAGACAATAGGTTATATGCTATTTTTTTTTATTTGGAAGACTCCCTAGTAGATAGGAGAAAGAGTTGGAAAAAACAATCTTTGGCGAGTGTGAAGGAAGAAGGGTTAGATTTGTAATAGGAAGAGAGCAACAAAGCCAAATCCCAAAGTGCTAGTTCCTGTGGGGGGGAGAGGGGGCGCCAGAAAATAAAGAGACAATGGGATGTATGGATTTAGAGTCTGAAGACCCAAGTTAAAGTCATGACTTTGCAGTTTACTGTGTTACCTTAGACAAGACACCACCGTTTTGAGCTACAGGCTCCTATAAGATGAGGAATTTAAACTAGGCAACTGAAAGATCCAGTCTATTGCTCTAACCTGTGAATTTACCTAGCTTAAAGATAATGTGAACAAAGAGTTAAGTTTGTAGATACAGAATTTGGTGAAACAGGAAAACTTCTCAACTTGGAAGAAATAGACTCATAGATCTGGAGCTGGAAGGGATCTTAGAAAGCATTCCAGGCCAAATCCCTCATTCTACAGAGATGGAAATGAGACCCAAAAAGGTTGCCAAATGACTTGCCAAAGATCACTTAGGCAGAAAGAAGCACAGATGCCAAATGCCTCTAAACCTAAACCCATTCCTCTTTCCACCATACCACAAGACTAAGCAATAAATGAGAGTTCCATGCCTTGAGGATGTGGAGCCCAAGGGATCACTTCCTAGGTAGGTTTTTAAATTAGGATCCATTTTTTTTTAAGAAGAGGTGGTGAGGTAGAAAAAGGCAAGTCTTAATGGTTATCTATACAGCTACACTGAGTGCATCTTTCCAAGAAAGAGCCAGTACCCAATGGGGCTAATATCTGAGATGCTTGAAAAAGAATGATTTGCATTCTACCAGGCTCAAAAGAGGTCTCTGACAATTCAATGAGAAGCTTCACAAAAATTTTCATAGGATCATAGATCTAGAGGAGGAAGAGGCCATAGAGATCGAGTCTTAATTGTTATTTTACAGATGAAGAAACAGTGACCCAGAGAATTTAAATGACTAGATAAGGTTGCCCAGGCAATAATTATCAGAAGTGGAATTTAGACCCACATCCTCTGCAAAGCTGGTGTTCTTTCTATCGAATTCTACTGCATCTACTAGGACATAATGGCTCCTGGGCGCCTTACTCTGAAGGAATTCATATTCCATCATAGTCATATACCACAACTATTGTGCTGTAAGAAATAAGGAAATAAATCATTTCAAAAAGCCATGGAAATACTTATATGAACTGGTGCAGAGTGAAATAAGCTGAACTAAAAGAACAATTTTTACTAAAACATGGATATTATAAAAATGAACAATTTTGAGGACTTTTACAAACTGATGAAGAATGAAATTAGCAAAACCAGAAGAATAATTTATACAATAAGTACGCTATAAAAACAAATACCTACACTTCATCAACTCATATCCTATATAAACATCCTAATTTCACAGTAGTTGGTCTATCTAAGAGGTTTTCACTGAAGAATTCACTACCCCTCATAGAAACTGACTAGAGAGAGCTTTTTAAAAGGTACATGTTCTTCTCAGAAATAGCCACAATCAGATGAATCTCTTGTTTGCCTGAATGGCTATCTTCTCTAGAAACCCTCCTGATTTCCATCATAGCCACTAAATATAGCTTAAAATTGAATTAAGACTTTTAAGATGCAATGTATGATGTTTTCCCCAGACTTAGTTGGGGTGGGATACTGATACCATTCATCAAACCCCAATAAAGCACATCACTCCTTTTGTGGCCCTGCTCAGGGATGTGCAAGGAATATCTCAGCACTTTTAGTCAATAATTTCAACCACATCTAATATCTCTAGGAGCAGCTTCTTTAATCATCATCCCTTGACCCTCATCATTAACATCATTGCCACTGTTACCCTTACTATCTGATCTTTTAAAGTCTCCTAAAATACCACCCCCTCCAAGAAGCATTTCCCTGATCTCCCCAAATGGTAAAAAAAAAACTCTGGCTACACAAAACATTGGGTGAAGTTAACTAGATGGAAACCCAAGTCCCTTCCAAATCTCTAATTTAATGTTTGTGCATATACCTCCTTTATATACTTTGTTATTATCGTTCAATTATTTCAATCATGTCTGACCAACACTTGATGACCTTATTTGGAGTTTTCTTGGCAAAGATACTAGAGTGGTTTGCCATTTCCCTCTCAAGTTCATTTTGCTAATGAGAGATTGAGGTCAACAGAGTTAAGTGACTGGCCCAGGGTCTCACAGCTAATAAGTACCTGAGGCCAGATCTTCCTAATTCTAACCTTTTGAGTCACTGAGCTGCCCTCTCATATATTTATCATATACTTTTTGTACTATAATTCCTTGATTATGTATCACAATTCCCTAAAAGACTATATACGTCATATGATCAGGAGTTAAATATAATCTAAACTTTGCAGTACCTAGTAGCTCTCTAAACATAGCATGCTTTTTAAAAAATATTATTGTTTTTATTATTTTAAATATTATTGATGTCACATTTATTTTTGAACATAGTTCTCCCTGGTCAGCTACCTAATGAGCCTTTCCTTACAACAAAGTCTTTAAAAAACAACAGTTCAGAAAAACAAAGCAACACATTAACTATGTCTGACAATCTGTATATGCCTGGTCTTTGGGGAATTTAATCATTTAGAAACTAAAATAATGAACAAAATGCATATTCTCCAATGCATATCACATAATTATAAATCTTAAGCTATAAGGGACCTTGATGGTCACTCTGTTCAAAACCCTCATTTTACAGATGAGAAAATTAAAAATTAAGGCCCAGAAAGGTCTTATGACTTGTCCAAGGTCACACAGGTCGTAAGAGAAGAGACATGATTCGAAGTCAAATCTTTGAACCTTAGATCCAAATCCTTGGATCTAGTGTTCTTTTTGTCATAGTAAAATGAAGATATCATGTAAAGATACCAGGGTAGATTAATACGATTTAAGCTTCATTTATAGGCTTCAGAGAAGGATGTAAAAAAAACACTATAAGGGAACCAGGTTTCAAAATCTTAATAGATCTATCATCCTTCCACCTTGAAAATCCCACTACCCCTCTAATTCTTGCTGCAGCTGTCATCAGCTAGTACACATCTGCCCAGCTCCTGTACTGATATTCAGACTACATTTGACTGGTCCCAAAACATCTGTTCTTCAGTCCACCAGTCTTCATTCTTAGGTATGAAGGCTCTGTCAATTTTATAAGGTCTGAAATGTGAAAAATTGAGCCTTTTTCCTTGGCCATAGATAAAACAAGCAAAACTATATAAAATTCCCAAACTCTTTTTTCTCAGCAAGAGACTTCTTATGCTCCAAAAGAGAATCACAACCAAGGTTTCTCAATTTCTGCTGCATTCTCTATGGTCCATACAGCTCATATAAACTGGTTTTCTTACTGTTCCTCTCATACAACACTCCACATCCCATTTTGCATCATCACAAGACCATCCATCTCTCTTGCCTGAACCATATTCCCTCTTTGACTCCAACTCTTAAAGTGCTTACATTCCTTTCAAGTTTGATGAATATGTATCCTGCATCTCAGGGCCTTTCCTGACTCTCCCAGCTTCTAATGTCCCCCACATCAAAATTATCTTGATGTATTTTGTGTAGACTTCTATGTGTACAAATTATATCCCCTGACAGAACTGTGTGAGTCTCTTAAGGGCAGGGATTGTTTTTGATTGTCTCCCACCCTTCCAGGGTCTAGCAGAGATCGTAGCATAGGGTAGACAATAAATGCGGGTGGATGAAGGGAGTAATTGGTTGATTCTCCTTAATGGTATCCAGAAACTAGAATGAAGAGAAATATAAATTGCCCTATGCAATAAGCAGAGCCAGAAATTAAACTTGCATCTTCTATATCCTTATCTATGTACTTCCTTCTAGACCTTACTTGCTTCCAGTGAATATAGATAAAAAACTGAATCATAAAACAACAAAGCGACTCAATCCAACTACCTGATTCATGAGTGATGGAACCAAACCAGATTTTAGAGGGGGAGGTGGTTATGCCTCTGTTTAGATTCTTAAAGCTGTTGTCCTTCTCTTGCAAATTATAATCTTCATCCTCATATCACAAATGTAATGAGAATTCAACAATAAGACTCACTCAAAACCATATTCCAGGTAAAATTGTCATCTATAATCACCTGAACATAGCATTTACCCACAAAAGTTGAAGACTAACTTTTTTTAAACCTTTACCTTCCATCTTAGAATCACTATATTATGTATTGGTTCTAAGGCAGAAAAGCAGCAAGGATAAGCAATGAAAGTTAAGTGATTTGCCCAGGATCACACAGCTAGGAAGTGACTAAGGCCAGATTTGAACCTAGGACCTCCTATCTCTAGGCCTGGCTCTCAATCTAATGAGCCACCCAGCTGCAATCCCAAGATTAACATTTTTAAAGGATGTCACCACCCTGAATTCTTATAACCTCCAGTCCATGTAGAATGTAAAGTTCCTAAAATACAGAGACAAAGCAGAAGAAAGAAAAAACACTGGTAACTGGGAAAATACACATAGCAACTTTGCTCCTGGAGTTGTCTGGAAAATCCTTCCAGAAAGCCTACAGGAGATGATTCTGCATCTCAAAACTTTCATTCGATTATAAAAATCAATCATTTTATCCATCTGTGTAAGAGTCTGCCAAATGCTGAACATAAAAGGATAACAAGATAGCAACTTGACACAAGACTTTTCTGAGCACTATTAAATATAAAGTTGAGAAGAATAAAATAATAATCATAATGATGTTCTTATTCAATTACCAAAAAAAGCATTCATTTCATCCACCCTCACAACTGTTCAAAGAACAGGAAATATAAAATAATGGCAGGATAGCAACATGACCTCCAACCATTTATCTGAATTCCATCAAAATCTGAGAGATAATGATGTACGTGGCATTTTAAGATTTATATTTACATCTCATTTGAATCTCACAACAACCCTGAGTTGAGTACAATTGTTGATTATCATCATTTCATATGTGAGGAAACTGAAAATCAGAAAGATTAAGTAACCTAATAGTATTTTAGGCAGGTTTTTAATCCAGCTCTTTCCAACTAGAGGTCCAGCCTGATTGTGCCATTCTCTATATCACAATGCTTTTGCTCAAGATTATATAGGGAGTCCTTTTTAATTCTCCTATCCCTTCTACTTCCTTGTTTCTTTCTTCTTTCTCCTTAATCCCTCTTTCTCTCTATTCTGCATCCCCTCTACCTTATACTTTTTCAAAGTGGGGACACCCTTAAGGGAAGGGAAGGGTGTGGAGAAAAATGGCATCTAAACACTTAGCTATGAAGAGGAGCAATTTTGAACAAAGGCAGAGCAGATGTTTGGTAGGAACTCTAAGATGTCCCCTCCCAGAAAATAACTCTCCAAAGAGATGCTTCATATCTGACCATTAGCAGTTTATTTGGGAGAGCTAAACATTCTCTTGTGCCTGAAGTTATGAGTTTTGTTTGCTTGTTTGTTTTAATTCAGATAACCATGAGGAAAGAAGCACATTAATCTCCTAGAACCTGAGGGAACAAGTTTATGAGATTGCTTTCTGTGCCTGAGATAGGTATGCCTGAGGTCACTGGATGCTGTGAGAGAGCTAGGTCAGAACAATGAAAGTGAAGAAAGTGAGGCAGGGAGAGGGACATGGAGAAGGACAAGAACCCAGACAACAATGTCAAACATTGCCTACTTCTCAATTTTGCATCTGTTAGTCTATGAAGGATCCTCCAATATCCTTTAGGGGCAACAGAGGCATTAACAGTAACAGCAGCTCCCTGTAACAATCTTTTTAAAAACCCTAGATTTAAAGCTAAAAGCTATGGGGTCAAATCCTGACCAGCCACTTCCCCCATTTGGTCCTCAGCTTCTTCATCTATAAATTAAAGGACTTCAATCAGACCTAGGGTCTCCAGTCCCCCAAGGGAATTTGTGGATAGATTTTAGGGGGTTTATAGTCTTGAATAAAAATTGAATCTTTACTTTTTCCTAGCCTTGAAAGTTAGCATCTCTCCATTATAAATGTAGGAAACAAACTTTATTTAGAGAAGGAGTTCACGACATGCAAACAAAGTTAAAAACCCCTGGACTAAAGGATTTCTAAAGTTCTTTCCAGACCTTTAACTATGATCCTTTTTACTCTGAAAAAAAATTGTGTAGTCCCTTAACTTCATAGAAATTTGCTTTATAAAGTTCATTTATCCCTGCTCAAAGTATCTCACCTTCTTCTTAGCTCCTTTCTCTACCCCTAATTTCCTTATCTTCTGTTTCCTCTTTCCTTCCCTTCCTCTTATTGTCTATTGTCCAAATTCCCTTTACTGTTACTGCTTCTGACCCCAGATTCCCTCTCCCTAGCTGATTGTGCCACCTGGAGACCTTACACCATCATAATTAGCCCTGCCAGCTGCTGGACTATACAAGCTTCTACAGCTGGGGAAGCTGAGTCCTGAATTGGGGGAGACACATGGAGCCTTCTCAGGTGGCCAAATGTTGCCTAATTAGGCCCCCTGCTCTGGGGCTTTCACTAGATGGATGAATATGTGCCCGAAAGATTAGGGGGAATCCCTCAAGAGACTAGGGGGAGGGAATCCCTCAATGTGGCAAGTTCCCTTTTGGACTGCATTTCAGTCCATGGGATGGATGGGAGAGTGAGAGAGTTTTAAATAGCACCAGGGATTCCTATCCAGCATCCTTTCTCTTCAGTCTCCTGAAGATCCATTTACCAGGTACAGGGTAGGAAAGCTCAGTCTTGCAATCTGCAGCCAGACTTGGTACTTAGAAAATGAATTTTTTTAAGCTGCACATCAGAGTTGGTATTGGGAATGATTCCAAAATCAAAAAAATACACACCTTCAATTCATGAAAGGCAAAGGGGAAAGCAAAAGGGAATGTGCAAAGAAAGATAGGCTGGAAATTGAGAGTGCAAAGATGGAGGACCAAGTAGTCTGTGGCTTCACTTTGAAAGATTAAGGCTTCTTGTAGTTTGGTCCTAGAATAGCCCAGGTCAGTGTCAGAGAGCAATCAAGAAGCAAATGGGGGGGAGGGGGCAATTGGGTGGCTCAGTGGATGGAGAGCCAGGCCCAGAGATGGGAGGTTGTACGTTTAAATCTGGCCTCAGACAATTCCCAGCTGTATGACCGTAGGGAAGTCACCATTAACCCACATTGCCTATCCCTTATCACTTTTCTGCCTTGGAACCAATATACAATTTTGATTCTAAGACGGAAGCTAAGGGTTTAAAAATAAAAATAAAAAAGAAGCAAATGGTATTGGGGGAAAGGTGAGAAATGGGGAAAACCTACAGTTTGGTATGGAAGGGCCTTACTCATCATTCTCCACACAGCTTTCATGGCCAAATGTCTTACCTGGCTTAGGAGAGGGAAAAAACAAGCAACTGTGTTAATGAAAGCAGGAATCATTATGAAAGGTAAGATGAGGAAAAAGAGTTCAAACTGAATAGAATAACATTTCCTATCACATCCTCTGATTTTCCCCTTTTGAGACAAGGTGTTTCTCTTTTACTATTGGTTTCTGGGTCTTCAAGTCACTAGCTCAAGTAATGCTATAATGAAAATATTCAGCGTAGAAAAACTCTAGAAATCTGTGTTCCTGCCCCTATCTGGCTGTTACTCCACCTAAGCCATTAGCCATTTTGCCATGTTCCACCCCGATTTCGAGATCTTTCCACCATCGCTTCCAACAAGCCCCATCCTCATCCTTTTTCTTTCTCCAGGTCAAGTTTTGTTTGGGTATTCTCAGTGCTGCAACGAGGACAGCCAGCGGAGTTTGTCCCTGGATACAATGATCTTCCTTCTGTCTGGTGTTAGTGGCTTAACTATTGTATAAATAATGCTTTAAGAGAAGAATGCCATCAAGCCAGCAAAATGAGGCCTCCCAACCATCTGAAATAATATCCATATTTATCCTAGTTATTAACATCTCCTGTTCAGGGGACCAATTTAAGAGGGGCCAGGCTAGTGTCTGATTATGGTTTTGGCTAGCTGAGGAACAAGTTGGCTAAAGATTGTCTTTGAGCAATTTTAGCTGTGTCGTTCTTGGAGTAGAATATATTTTCTGCAGGTTTTGGCTGATCCATTGGACATTAATTGTTAATTCTCCTCCGTGAACCATCTGCCTGAACCTGGGCTTGCTGGAAACCTGGGGGAACAGCGCCATCTAGTAGTTCTGACTGGAAACAGTTCCAAGCTGGGTTTATTGTAGATGGTGCACCCTTTCTCTGGAACCCCAGGAATGGCCATTTCTAGAGTAATCGCCCCGGGCAGCAATGAGAGGATGCTGCCACAAATCCTCTTTAGCCAGCCCACAGAAATTTGGGCTTCGCTTTGCTTCCAGGAAACAGCCTCCTTTTAAAGGTTTAAAGCCTCAGGCGGCAAGTACAGAATTACCAAATTATGGCATCTTCGATTATAGAATCTGGAAGGGAACTCAAAGGTCATTTATTCAAACTTCATTTTACAGTTAAGGAAATTAAGGTACTAAGAGGTTGTGGTTTGGCCAAGGTCACATAGTAAGTATCAGGGGCAATATTTGAACCTGAAATCTTTCTGACTCTTAATCAAGCACCTCTATCCTGCCATGTGTGCTGCCTGGAGAGAAGGAGCCTTCAAGATCATATAGTCCACCCATCAGATAAAGAAATTGAGACTCAGGTTGAGCTATTTGCTCAAAGATACTGAGTGATGGAGTTGAGAAGAAAATCCAGGCATCCTGAGTTCAAATTGAGGGCTTTTAAAAAATTGTAATGAAACCATGTAGGATCAATCACGGAATCTTAGATTTAAAGAAGAAAGGGACCTTAGGAATCATCCAGATAAGCTGTTCTCAAAGGGAAGTAGTCTGGGGATCCTGGAATCCCTCTTCAGGGGGTCTGCGAGGTCAAAGTTTATTCTCTTTTTTAAAAAATATTTCGTTTTCTCCTAATGACATGTAAAAACATTTTAACATGTATTTAAATCATGAGTTCCAAATTGTCTTCCTCCTTCCCATCCTTCAACTCCTCCCCCTCTCTGAGATGATAAGCAGTCAGATATAGATTTTCACATGTGCAACCATGTAAAACAATGTCAAAATTTATTTTCATTATATTAAAATTTTTTATTTCCTAGTATAAATTTTTTAAATCTATAATATACATAAGCAAAAGTTCTTTTTGTGGTACTTAATAATTTTAAAGAGTATAAAGAAGCCCTGAACCCAAAAATAATTGAGAATCTCTGGCATAGACACCTCTTATTTTTGAGATTCTCTGTTGTAGAACCTCTTATTTACAAATGGAGAAACTGAGGTGAACAGAGAGTAAGTGATTTACTGCAAATCACACAGCCAGTAAATGATGGATCTGAGAAGTGAACTCCTTGTGACTCCAAATCGAACACATTTATTTTCTGCTACATTTTTTAAATTATATTGAAAAATTTCAAACATTTCCCAAAGTCTTGTTAGAGCATGTAGGAAAGAATAAGTCATGGGGATGACAAACCAGACACCTGGATTCAATTTTAGGTGAGTCTCCCCTAGCTACCAACCAGCAGGTGGTAGGTAGGTCTACCAAAAAAAAAATGCTTTTTATTTTTTTTCTACAAAACTAGAGCATGGCCTGGGCCTACAATGACAAGCCAGGAGAGCTCTGGCCTAAGCCCCATGTCAATCAGCATTCTTAATAACTTAGATATGGAAGGAAAACTTATCAAATGGAAGGATAAAACAAAATTCGGAATGATGGATGGCAGATTTGAGACTAAACTTTATCATAGTGCCTAGGTACTTGTAAAAGCCAAATTTGATATAATTAAATTGTAACCAACAAAAAGGGACTTTAGCAGTCATCCAACCCAGTCCACTCATTTTACAGATGAGGAAACTGAAGCCCAGCCAAAGAAACCACCTAGAGGCAACTCCATTAGATCCCCCTGGTTTGAAAATACCCTCATGTCCATTAAACCATGCTAGATATTTAATTCTCCCTATGGAGAAGATCCAGATGCCAGTCATTTATCTTTTCCAAATTCCTTGGATGGCTTCCCCACTTCTCCATCCATTAAGCCACCTGGGATCAGAGTGGGGACAAGGCTCTCTGAAGAAGTAGGACAGAATAATCCAACTTTCTCATTTTATAGAAAAAAATTGTGTTCATCAAGGAGCCTTAATTTACCTAAGGTCAGTGAGTCAATCAATTAAAATTGACCCCAATTTTATGTGGTACAGAGATACGAATTAGATTAGGGAAAAATAATGAAGGGCAACTAGTTTTTTTTTAAAAAAAAGGAACCTTTCTATATGTAAACACATGCAAAAACCCATGCCACTAAACAGATGTCACATGCCCCTAATGGAAAATAGATGCTGCTCATCACATTGAAGGAGGTTTAATGATGCCATGCATTATTTTGTTTTAGGAGGAGTTTTCAATAAAGAATAGTAAACGGTGATTTCTTTCACTTTAAGAGAATAAGTTCCTCCAAGCAACCATTGTTTAATCACATTTCTTTCTAAAGATTTGTCTGGAATGAGAACTGAAGAAAAAGTACACCAGTTAACCACTAACAGAAGGCATCATTCAATTATCTTCACCTAATTTGAGATTGTTCCTCTTGACTAAATGAAAGTTTCAGTCACTGTGTATAACTAGTTATTATCTAGTTAGTTATCATGGTTCACCCTAGGATTCATGATCCCAAGAAATTAACTAAAAGATGTTCATCAATAGGAAAGTTTCTGAGTCTCATGCATTCATTTGCTGATCAAAGTACTGTAGTGGGTATTTTAGGAAATGTCAAACATATCTGGCACACATCCTAGAGTAATTTACATCCTATTTAATGGCAACTTTTTTGTTGGACAAGGTGTGTAACTTCGGTATTAGAGGGTAGATTCAGTGAGGCACAATTTTTTTTACCAATGTAGATGGACATTTGGATTACATTTGATAGACTTTGATAGTGAAGTACTGAGAGATTAAGTCAATTTCCCAAAGACATATGACCTGTATGCATTAAAAGGCAGAACTTGAACCCAGATTATCCTGACCCCAAGACTAGATTTCTATTCACTATAACAAGATCTAGTCTTCATGAAAGATACATACATGACAAATTAGATGAAATTACTTCAAGGATCTGTGATTTTTCCACAGAGAGCATAGATAATCCATATCTTGGTAGATAGTCTTAGAAAGTGATTGTGACTTAAAATAGCTTTGAAATAATTTCTTAACCTAGAAGAAGAGAGGACTACAGACTGACTAAATCCTCTGTGCTTGAGAATTTATGGCTACTAGTCAAAAAAGGGATAAGTCAAACTCTCAAAAGCATGTCCTGAGAAATTCAACCAATATTTTTAAGGGGAATGAGTATGTCATAAGCCAATTTTTCCAGTCAGACTGGCTACAATTACCCCTCAAGGACCTAGCGGTACCTCAAGGGTTTGGGTATGTCTCTTCTCTAATGCCTTTGATCCAAACCCCAACAGGTTGCACCCTTTATCTTCCATTATCTTCTAGTTCCACAGTTTATATTTTATTACTTAATATCAATTTGTTTTTATGAAAGGATATTTATTTTCAAAAAGTAAAATTCAAGAACAGAATTACAAACATTTCTCCCCTCCTAACACATAAGGTCACACTATTCTCTACTCCACCTTTATTTCTAGGGGTAAAATTATCAGCCTTAGCTCAACTTCTATATAGCATTAGTCCCACCAAGTTCAGGTCCAGATAGAATATCAAGACCAAATGAGTCCTCATCTCAGTTACAACTGGTCTCCAAAGGTCATTCCTTTTTTTTAAAACCCTTACCTTCTGCTTTAGAATCAATACTATGTATTGATTCTAAGGCAGAAGAGTGGTAAGGACTAGGCAATGGGGGTTAAGTGACTTGCCCAGGTTCATACAGCTAGGAAGTATCTGAGGCCAGATTTGAACCCAGGACTTCTCGTCTCTGGGCCTGGCTCTCAATCTACTGAGCCACCCAGCTGCCCCCTCCAAAGGTCAATCCTAATGGTTACTCTTTATTCTTTAATACATTGATTCTGAAATACTACAACACCTGAGTGGTAATATACTCAAATTCTCATTCTCCTGACTTTTCAAAATAACCTCCAAACTAATCTCCTTCACATAAATGAAAGAACAAGTTCAAAAAACCAGAGAAAGAACTGAGGACCATTTTCAGAATTGGAGTCTTCTGTTAGCCTCAGAGGGAAGAAGTCACATCCAATCAAACAAAGAAAAAATAGCCAAAGAGAAACACCAAGTTAAACTAAAGTCTTTTAAAGGTACCCCCAGTTCCAACCATGTAGCCAGCCAAAGAAGCTACCATTCACCATGTGTTTAGCAGATTAATCAGCTATAGAAAGTCTGTTCATGCTTCAATGTGTGTTTACAAGGTATCACCATCACTTATCATCTCAATTTTCCTGGAAATAGATCCTTGGACTCTTCCATGTGGGTAGATACTATTAGGGGTGCTCTATGTGTTGCTTATTGCCATTACAGAAAGGAATAAATTTATTATATTTCTGTAAGTCACCATGACCTAATCTCTCAGTCTCATATCTGGGACTATTCTAAACAGCCTGTCACTTTTCTATTAAATGAATGTTTGGATTGAATGATCTTTAAGGTCCTTTCTCCATTTTAACATTTTATAACACTTATTTTATAAGAGGAGAAGGTTGTGATATTTTTCTTTTCATTATCGCTCCAAAAATAGAGCCTTTCTTTGCAGTGGCAAAAACTGGAAAATGAGGGGGTGTCTATCGATTGGCTGAATAAATTGTGGTATATGTTGGTGATGGAATATTATTGTGCTGAAAGGAATAAACAAATTGAAGAATTCCATGTGAACTGGAACAACCTCTAGGAATTGATGCAGAGAAAAATGAGCAGAACCAGGAGAACATTGTACTACAACAGAGACTGATACATTATGGCACAATCAAATGTAATAGACTTTTCTACTAGCAACAATGCAGTGACAGAGGAACTTGTGAGAAAAAATGCTATCCACATCCAGAGAAAGAACTGTGGAACCAGAAATGCATTAGAAAAATATATGTTTGATCACAGAGCGATGAGGGTTTTGATGTTAAAGGATCACTCCACTGCAAATATAAATAACATAGAAATAGTTTTTGAACAATGATACATGTATTACTCAGTGAAACTGCTAGTCAGCTTTGGGAGGGGGGAAGAGTGGGGTAGAGGGGATTATGAATCATGTAACCATGGAAAAATATTTTAAATAAAAACCAAAAATTGAGCCCTGGCAAAATATGTCACCACTGACTATCCTGGCAACTGTGGGAGGCATGTATCATGAGGTCCCTGATCCTCTAAAAGGAAAAATTCTGCAAATATTTACTATTTTTAAATATCCTTAGAATGATTTTCAAGAAGATTTCATCTGAGCCAATGAAATGTGTTATCACAGTATCAACCAATCCACAAGTAATTATTAAGCACCTGTGGTATTCTAGACACTAGAGATACAATCCCTAAAAAGTCTGCTTTCAAGGAGCATACAATCTAAATGGAAGCCAAGTATGTAGGTCAATATATATTTACAAAATAAAAATATATCAATTATGCTAAAATGATATAATAAAATCATATTGATTATAATTAAATTCAATCCATTATAATAAAATNAAATGATATAATAAAATCATATTGATTATAATTAAATTCAATCCATTATAATAAAATAAGATTAAATGTAACATAAGTATATAGTCTGCTATGCTACCTATATCATAAGTCATATTAATATAGCATAATGTTATAATAAATCATTTTATTAATTTTATTATCATAGCATTATATAATGTCAAATTATATTAATTATAATATGTTATGCTATCTGCTTGATAATATTCATATTAATATAACTATATCCTAGTCAAACATTTTAGAATATAATTAGTATATTATTATAATACCACAACATATACAATTATATTATCAAATTACATTAATTATAATAAAATAATAAATAAAATAGATATAAAATATTTTGGGGGAGGAAGCACTGACATCTAGGGATGAGGGTATCAGGAAAGGCTTCATATAGAAGAAAGCACTTTAACTGAATGTTGAAGGAAGTACCTCTTTCTCTTAGTCTAGATCCAGCCTCTCTTCAGTCATTCTTTCTTTAATCTTCTCCTCCCCATATTACATCTTTCCTTTTGCTTCTTTCTATGGCTTCACCCACTGTCCTCCCCCTGCTCTCCCCAGAAATTGAATTATTAGATTAAGGGTAAAACATTCATGCACACAAAATATATAAATATTTATCTATTTTATTCTATGTCATATATATCTACACACATATATTTATATATATCTTATAAAATAAGCAAATAAAAACCTGAGGTTAAATGGAATAACCACCACAATTATCATTCACAAGGAAATGACACTACTATTCTTCATGACTTATGTAAATCCATTGCATTTTTGCCCCCATCAGCATTCCTCTGACTTCTCTGTCCAAAACATCCCTCCCATAAAAATATTATCTTCTCCATTTAGAGATAGGTTCCTTGATAGCAAGGATTGTCTTTGTTTTTTTCTCTTTGGTGCTTAACAGACTACTAGCATAAAGTAAGTACTTTCTTTTAAACTTAGAGACAATTTTTTTTTGACATTGACACAAAATAAACATCAAAAAAAGTATAGACATTCTTGGAAAAAAAGTTTCACTTATGTACAATATTCTTTTTCTTTATATATGGAAATGGTTTTTTTAATTTGGTTCTATAAATTTTGGAATGAAAAAAGTAAAAAGACACAGTGGGATAGAGTTATCAAGATGAAACTTACTAAAGTTAAATGTATAGTTCTGTACACAGGTTAAAAATAATAATAAATAATAAAAGCACAAAAAAGAAAGATTCCTTAGTGTTTTGATGACAAATATCATCTTTTTTAATTAATAAAATTTATTTACAAGTGTCTTGACCCTTCCCTTTCCTTCATGAATTATAGGTTATAAGCAATTTATGTTTTTTTAATCCTTCAGTCATATTACTCCCTGTTTCAGTTGCTGGCAACACCCATCTTCCAATTCAACCCAGTCTCAAAATTTCAAACTCATCTTTGACTCCTATTTTTGCTAACCACCAAAATCCAATCATTCACTATTTCCTATCAATTATTCTTTCAAATTGTTCCTTGCATTTTTCTTCTTTTTCCATAATGCTGCTATTGTGGGAGAGCTTTGCAAGAATACAAGACTCCAAAAATTAGCTTAAAAACAGAAAAGGGAAATTTATTAATTTGGAAGCCATGTTGAATGACCAGGAGACAGCGTGCAGGTGGAACACTGCCTCCCTGAGGAGATGGGGTCTAGGGATTTTACACCCCTTTGACAACAAGAGTTATAAGATACAAGGTAGGGGATGGGGTAAATCAGGAATGTGGAAATTCATTGGATTGTGGGGGATGAGGAATGATCTGTGGAATTCAAGAGATGACTGGATTAGGTACCAGCAATGCTTATCAGGGTGGAACTGGGACTTGTATTTCTATGTTAATTGAAGATCTAGGGGAAAGTCTGAGGGAGATGTTTCTCTCATGGATCAAAAAGGAATTTCCTATGTCCCTTTTGATCTGGGACACTTCTGGAGTTTGGGGTATCCAGAGGGAAACCCTGAGTTCCGTGCCACTACTACTACCCTGGATAGTTCGGGCTCTTATCATTTTTTGCCTGTCTATTGTACTGGGATCCAATTATCCTCTCTGCCTCTATCTTTCCCTTTAATCCATCCTATGAGGAACTGGAAAATTAATCTTCCAAAATTACCACGTTTCATATCACCCTACTGTTCAAAAACTTTCTGAGGTTTTCTATCAGAATCTTAACAAGGAATTTTTAAAACTAAGCAATCTCCATAAACCACTAAAGAAAGTTGCTCAAAATTTACCCTCACTGGAAAATGGCTGAATGAATTGTCGTATATGATTGTGACAAAATACTACTGTTCTAGAAGACATGACAAGGAGGATTGCTTCATAAAAATCTGGGAAGACTACTATACAAAGTGAAGTAAGAACTAGGAGAATATTGTACCCAGTAACAGCAATATTATAATGAAGATCAACTGTGAAAGGCTTAGCTTCTCTGATCAAAACAATGATCTAAGCCAATTCTGAAAGACCCATGATGAAAAATGCAATCTACCTCCAAAGAAAACTGATGTGCAGATTAAAGCACACTTTTTTACTTTCTTTATGTTTCTTGCTTTTTGTTGGAGTTTTTTGCAACAAGGCTAAAATTAAAATATATGTTGTATCACTTCACATGTTTAATTGATATATTACTGTTAGAATACGGAAGAGAGAGGAAAAGGAGAGAGGAAGAGAATTTGGAACTCGATATTTAAAAAAAGAATGTTAAAAATAAATTAACAGAGAGAGGGGAAAAGAAAAATATCTTTAAAAAATGTACCTTCAAGTAAAGGGGGGAAAGACAACCACTTGAATGTGTTTTCAGTAGGAAAGGGAGCAGATATACCAGTATACTATCTTGAAATCACTCAAGAACACATACCAGCTGCTGCCTTTCTATTTTAACTAAGTAGCCTGACTTAGTTACATTGGTGTATGTTACTATAATTTCAATATTGCTGAAGAACTGTAGGTTTTCTTATTGCCCTCTAAATTTGGCACCCTGGTGCAAAGTTCCAGGAACGCCACCTTACTTATGACCCTGCTTCCCATTTCCTCCAACATCAAGTTCAAAAACTTCAACATAACATCTAAAGTCCAATAAGGTTTACACTCCCTACCTACATAATCTTATCTCTGATGACTCCCAAATACAAAGTCTCAAACTCAGCCAGGCTGGTTCTCTCATTGCTTCTTATATAGGCTTAATTTGTTTCTTTTCCATGTCTACAGTCCCACTATTAAGCTCTAACAAAATTGCCCTCCTCTTCTCCAGTTATCCAAATTCAAACCATTCTTCTGGTTCCAACCAAAACTTCATTTCCTCCATGGAGAATTCCCACCAATTATATAACTCTGAAATTATCTTCTCTCAGAAGGTTGGATTAAATGGTCCCCAAGTTTTTTTAAATTATGTGACTAGATCATAAGCTTCCAGCGGGCAGGAATTATGTCTTCTTTCTTTACATCACACTTCTATTTCCAATAATGTAATGTAATGTAAAGTACAGATTAGGTACTTAGCAAATGTTTGCTACATTAATAAAAGCCTATGTTTTACAGTTGAGAAAACTGCAAGTGATATAATAGAAAGAGCACTGGACCTGGGATTAGGAAAATGTGAGTTCAGATCCAGCCTCAGACACTTACTAATTATTTGATCCTAGGCAAGTCACTTAACCTCTCTGTTGGTTCAGTTTCCTTAACTGTAAAGTGGGGATAATAATAGTGCATATCTCTCAGGGTTTTTGTGAGGGTCAAAAGAGACAGTAATTGTAAATGCTTAGCACAATACCTGATACATCATAAGAAATATTGTTTAAAGAATGACTTGTGTGTGTCCACCTCCTAAGAAAAAACTTATAAATAGAAATAAGACATAATTTTGTTTACAAATATATTCTTTTGTCAAATGATGCCTTCTCTAATGGGGGAAGAGGAAGAAGGGAGTTAATTTAGGTATTTTGATGTAACAAAGAAATAAATAAATTTTAATTTTAAAAAGTCAGTCACGTGCAAAGCACTGTGATAAATGATGGAAATACAAGCAGAGAGAAAGAAAAAGGTCCAAGTAAATGTTTGCCATTATTTTTCTCAAGGTTAAGTTAGAGGAAGAATCAGGACTAGAACTCAGGATTCTTGACTCCTAGACTAGTAGATTTTCTATGGAGGCAGGGTGAGACGGTGGCTTTAGAGTGAAAAAAAATGGTTTTGAATAATTTATGCCATTTTTCAGTCATGTCCCACTCTTTGTGACCCCTTTGGAAGTTTTCTTGGCAAAGAAACAGGAATACTTTGGCATTTCCTTCTCCAGCTCACTTTACAGATGAGGAAACGGAGGCAAAGTTAAATGACTTGCCCAGGTCATACAGCTAGTATAGGGGACCATGCCTCTATATGATTTTTTGGGGTCCTGAGAGGCGTGGTGGCATAGGATGGTTAAAGCAGAAGAAAGAAAATGAGAACAACTAGACTAGTGGTTAGCCCATGCTGTCCCGAATTCTGCGGGCATAGAAGTTTATTATATATCTTTCTCAAGTAAAGAGAAGTCACAGTTGGTAAGGGGCAATAAATCAGGTATACTCCATTGAAGTCTAAAGAATACAGATGCAAAGACAAATGGTCAAATTCCAAACCCCAATTCAGCAGGGTATAATTCCAGGAGAGGAAATATCCTATGGAGATGCTCATCAATTGAAATCTGCATTCAGTCTAAAGACTCAGGTTTTAATCTGAGTATGGAATCAGCGTTTGTTTAAGATTTAGGCTTCTTCAATTATCAAGGGAGGAAATTATCAATACAATAGAAGCTGGTCTGCCACTTCAAAGCTCTCCAATAAGAATTGTAAAAAAGGTGGGGATCAAAGACTGAGTCAAAAGAGGAGCCTCAGATTTTTATCTTAGATGGCCCATTCAGTCTGCATCCTGACATGCAGTGCAGAAAAATCATACACACAGTTTTACTTGCCGATGATTTTGTAATGGGATCTAGATAAAATATCTGTTACAGACTCTGT
This sequence comes from Gracilinanus agilis, assembly GCF_016433145.1. Lineage (NCBI taxonomy): Eukaryota > Metazoa > Chordata > Mammalia > Didelphimorphia > Didelphidae > Gracilinanus > Gracilinanus agilis. The sequence continues at coordinate 398,712,758 of NC_058130.1, forward strand.
TTCTCTAAATGACTCCTAATAGCCTTTTTGGAGGGATCAAGTTGATTTTGGATTAACCTACCTGCTGGTACCAGAGCCTTTTTGGGGCTCAGGTGACCAGGACCAAACACAAAGACTGCCTCAGCCTGGATTGGTCACGTAGGGAATCCAGATAACAGGCCCTAAATTTGATCCTATTTCTCCAAAGGTTTTAATACATAGAATGGCTTCCCAGAAGCTAGGAAGTGTCTGAGGCCAGATTTGAACTCAGGAAGATGTCTTCCTTGACTCCAGGTCCAGCACCATACACTACACTACCTATCAGCTCTGTTATTTAAAAGTTGAATGACTATGAGTCTGACTCTCACCAATAAAATAAGAATATGGGTCTCAAAGTACCTTCTCTCTCTTAACTTTGTAGGATCCCAAGAATAACACTGGCCTCTATTAGAAGTTAAAACAAGAGTACTCCGGGGCTAGGGTTCCCTTCTCATGATAGATTAAAGACCAACTTGATTTACATGGCAGGTCTACTCTAGTCTAGCACAAGAAATCTATTGCCCAAGGTCTAAAACAGCTAGCTTTCCCAGGTAACCCATCCTTTGTCCATAGGCAGGAACCTACAAGTTCAGGGGCTTTTAACATACATTTTACTCAGCTGACCAAAGTATAAAAACAAGTGGAGATTTTTGCCAAAGGTCTCTACCCTTGGCCTTGCAAGGGTCTAAAATGCTGACTGGAGCCAGACACTATTTAGAGTGAGAGGGACAGACAGGATAAATTCTGGGATATGGCTTCTCTTACTTTAACCCAGGCCTGGACTTTCCTATCCCATTCACATAAGTACAAATTAATTCCTCTACCCCCATTTCCATGCCTCAGGGGATTGGAGAGAGTTAGAAGAAGCAAACTTTTTTCTTTACATCACACTTCTATCTCCAATACTCTAAGGCAATATTAGGCACTTAGCAAAAAAAATGAATATTCTAAAATGAGAAGTAATATGGCACAGTATGGAAAATCTCAAATATTTCAAATAGGGTCACAAGGAGTTGGAAACAACTGAACAGCTACTTTGGGAAAGTTCATTCTTGGACCTCAGCTTCCTCATTTGTAAAATGATGAGGTTGGGCTAAACATAAGTTTTTAAGACTTTGTGTGTCATGGACTCTTTGGGTTGAGTCTTGTGGAGCCTATCAACCCCTTTACATATTTTTAAATGCATAAAACAAAATACATAGAATTACAAAGGAAAACAGTCCTACTAAATACAGTTCTCAATCTATTGAACAGAAAGTTCACCCCTGCAAATGATCCCCAAAAGCTGTAACATTCTATGACTCAGAAATAGCAGTAATGTTGGCTGATATATTTGTATGGTGCTTTGTCTGCAGTGTCTAATTTTCAGTACTAGGAAGCTGGGAAGTGAGGTAGGTGCTATACCAGAAGGAAGCTCTCCCTGTACTGAAAGAAAAGGGTGATGAATCAATGCAGAGAAGGAAGTTTTGACAATTAGTGTTTAATTGCTCCAACCCGACAGTATCAATAATGCAGAAATGTGTGTGTGTGTCTGTTAGTGTGTATGTGTGTGTGTGTCTGGAGGTGGTGGGGGGAGGACTAAGCAATACTGTCTGCATGGATTCACAATTATAACTGTTCTACTACTAACTGAAGTTTTGTTATTTTAAAAGATTTCACTGGAGTTCCAATATCAGTTTCATCTACTCCTAGCTTTTTGTCTATAGGCAGACACAGTTTTAGCAAGTCTGAAGACTTGCTTTTGTATCCAGATTTGACCCAGATTTGACCATTTACTTACTGCTATGAGACCTTGAACAAAAAAACTTAATTCCTTTGGGTTTCAGTTTCTTCATCCCCAAAATGAGATAACTGGTCTAGAAAGTCTCATTGTTTCCCATTCCATATTCTGTGATTCATTAGAAAGGACATGTTACCCAGTAGAAAGAATGCTGGCTCTCTTCAGAGGTCCTGAGTTCAAACCCCCAAAGCGAGTACTATCTGAGTGAACTTGGAAAAACCACATCATCTTCAAGGACCTTCGGTGCCTCTATCAAATGAGAGAAATGGACTAGATCAGTGATGGGCAAACTAAGGCCCTCTGAAATGTTCTATCCAGCTGCATGACATTATTCCTAATCTGACGAATACAGTGAGTAGGATGCAATACAAGGAAACTTGGAAAGACTTGCCTTAGAAAGAGACTGAGAGATGAGCATTTCCTTTCCTTTGGCCTCCTCTTTAAAAAAGATTGCCCATCACTGGACTAGAAAGTCTCTAAAACCCCTTCTAATACTAGATCCAACATCCTATGATCCTGACCAGAGTAGGTCTATATGATATGATTTGAGGGATACTAGAAAGATATGCCACCCCAAAAATATTTCCTCTACTGGTGCCATGCTCAACTTCCTTTTGATTGGAGAACTGGAGGCTGAATCTCTAAATCCCTCCCAAAGCTTTCCTTTACAAAAAAACAGGATTTGGACTTTAAATTCATTCTGTGTTCCATCTGCAGCTCTCCTTAGTTTCAGTTCTAAGGAATGAGATACCCCCAGCATTCTCCCCAAACATACACACACACACACACACACACACACACACACACACACACACATCCTTTTTGCAGCTTCCTTTTGTATTGACTTCCCAATTAGATTGTAAGCTTCTCAGTGGGGAAGGGCTGTGTTTGTTTTTCTTCTTTGTATCCCTAGTGCTTAGTACAGTGCCAGGCAAAAAAAACTTAATACATGTTGATTGAATTGAATTCTATGTGATCTGGCTTCTGACCCAACCAATCCATTGAAACTATTCCCTAAAAGGTTATAAATGATCCCTTAATTGCTTGGTTTAATGTCCTTTTCTCAGTCTTCTTGAATTGTATAACAATGTTGTCCATTTTCCTTAGTAGCAGGGAAGATGGCTAACTGATAGCTGGGATGTGAAGTGATGAATAAAGACTATGACTTAGTTAAATGCCTGATTGCAAAATTACTCTGACCTTCCCAGGCAAGTTTTGAAGGGTTCATCTTTGATCTCTGTATTGACTTTGGGTACTGTGTAGTGTGCTAATGTCATGAGTCAGCTACTATCTCACTTAGTAGGTTGGGTACTATCTCAGTTAGTTGGTCTGGCATCCCTTCCTTTTTTTCTGCCACCCTCTTCTCTTCCTCTTTGCTCCTATCTTACTTGTTTCCAGTTAAACCACAAATTTTGTTTTGTTTAGTCATTTTTCAGGTGTGTCTGATTTTTTATGACACCATTGGGAGTATTCTTGGCAAAGATACTGGACTTGTTTACCATTTCCTCTTCAAGCTCATTTTATAGATAAAGAAACTGAGGTAAATAGATTAAGTGACTTGCCCAAGGTCACTCAACTATTGGGTATCTGAGGCGAAATTTTAAGTCAGGGAGATGAGACCTGGGATTTTACCCACTGCATCACCTCACTGCCTTAAACTACAGTCTTCCCACAAGTGAGCCAAGAAAGAGTTATTGCATTTGTTACTTGCCTAATGATTCTATGAAGCCCTCTTCAAGTTCTTAAAATAGACTAAATCAACTGAGTCATGACAGACTAATCTCATTGTTTGTTTATTGACAGTATTATTAGAAAAGTTTATTTTGAGAATGCTGTAGTTATAATGTGTCTAGCTTTCAGTCAAACAGTTAACAAAATCCCTCATACTATCCTTGTGGACAAGATGGAAAGATAAAAGCTAAATGATGCTGAGTTGGAACTGGAAAGAACTGAATAACTGGACCCAAAGGTTATGTTAATGACCACCTAAACAGACCACTGGCAACTTGAAAAGCATTCTCTAAGTAGACTAATTCAGAGATTTGGCCTTGGCTTCAACATTTTTTAAATTAATGACAGATGAAGGTATAAATGGTATGTTTATTGTATCCAGAGATGATGCAAGACTGCAAGTAATATTTAATATTATTAATATTGCTTGAAAGTATCAAAAACCAAAAAGATCCTGAGCTGCAACATTGACTTAAATCAATATAAAAAAATTTGATTGGGATAATTTTTAGAGTCCTATATTTGGTTCAGAATTTAGATTCAAAAGAATGAAACAGCCATGGCTAGATAGCAATTGCTAGGTAAAAGATCCAGGGTTTTAGTGAAATAGACTTAAATATGAGTCAGTGGTGTGACATGGAAACCAGAAAAAGCTAATGTGATGTTGTATTACACTGAGAGGCAGAGTATACCAAACAAAGTAGATTTACGGTCCCCTTGAACTGTCCATCGACCAGACCATATAGAGAATATTGTGTTCAGTTTTATATATCATCTATGAGAAAGGACATTAATAAGCTAGACTGTGTCCTGAAAAGAGCTGTTATTATAAAGAAACGAGTAGAAACCATGAAATGTAAAACTTACAGTTGAAATTATTGGGAATATTTAGCCTGATGAAGAAAAGATTTATGGAGCATAAGGTAGCTTTTTGGAAGAGATTAAACTTGTTGCACTTGGCCCCAAAGGGAAGATTTAGAAATAATGTGTAATAGTTGAAGAAAAACAAACCTAAGACAATTTTTCTAGACTATGCATATTTGTTATAAGAGATTTGATTTTCTTTATTTTCTTTTTTTTTCCCAAGGCATGTAGGGGAAGAAAAAACATTGTTGTTTGGTTCCTTCCATTGGATCTTACTCTTTGTGACTCCATTTGGGATTTTCTTGTCAGGTCCTTCTCTAGTTAATTTTACAGATGAATAAACAGTGGCAAACTGGGTTAAGTGACTTGCCCATGGTCACACAGCTAGAAAATGTCTAAGGTCAGATTTGAACTCAGGAAGATAAGTATTCCTGATTCCAGGCCCAGCACATGATCCACTTCACCACTTAGCTATCCAAAGGAGGAAAAAAGGGTTATGTTAATTTTTTTTAAAAATAGGTAGACAGACTTAATCAATGATACATGTAAAACCCAGTTGAATTGTGCATCAGCTACAGGAGGTGGCTGGGGCGAGGAGTTGGAGGAGAAGGAAAAGAACATGAAACATATAACTATGAGAAAATATTCAAAATTAAATTAAAAAATAAAGGAAAAAATAAATAAAATGTTTGAGAGGTAGGAAAAAACAAAACTAAGTGAAACAGGTAGACAGACTATTAATGTGAAAGCCTACATGAACTTTCATATGAGGTCACTGTGTTATTTCACTCATCTTTGTTTTAAGAGAACTCTCACAAATTGAGAATAATCTAAATGACATGCCAATAAAACTGAAAGCAATTTTAAAGGATTTATAGAAAGAAAAGAGTAAAAATGATTTTAAGTATCAAAAAGTGGAATTCCCTTTGGGAATAGTAGAGTCCCCTTCACTGAACCATTTTTTCTTCCCCTCACCCCCATTACCTTTTAGCAGTGGCCACAGGGCCACTCACTGGGAAAAGTAAAGAAAAGATTCCAGTTCAAGTTGTTCTCATATACCACATGAAGAATTATACTAAAGGGCCTCAGAATGCCTTTCCACCTCTGATATTTTATGTTGTACGAGGTCACACAGCAAGTTAGTGGAGGAGCCAATAACACAGCCCAGGTCTCCTCTCTATCTCTTGCTCTTCTTACTACATCATGCTGTTTTCTTAAAGATGTAGCAACCTTTAAGATTACAGTATCTTTTCTCCAGAAGTTCCCTAATTCTTTGGGAGGAGTCATGTAATTAACTCATGAGCAACCATCACCAAATTAACATGTTTTTGAGCCTTGCTGGGAATGGGGCTAAACAGTATAAGTTTTTAATGCCAACTTTGTGCAAGACGTTTTAAAGGCTGCAAGAGAAATAGGTCATTTGTTCTTTCAACTCTGCCATCACACCCCCAAGAACTGTTCATTCCCTCACATTGAAAGAAATGAAAATTAGAAAATTCAGTGGAAGGGAATTGTGCACAGGAGGAACAAGGCCATGATTCAAATGAGGGGAAGCTGCACAAGCAGACCTTCCTCCTCTCCAGAGCTGATTCAAATCGAAGAGAATATTTCCTGAGATTGCAGTTGCAAACCCTGAGGCTAGGGACTGAGGTTACTCTCTCCTGCGTAGCACTGAGAGTGCCCGACAATCCCCAAGTCATAATAATAATGTGGATAAGATGGCAACGGTTGAACTACAGAAAGTTCTCATTTTCCATTCAATTTTCAGCATCAGAAGTTCAAATTAGGGCAAATCACCTCAGAGGGAATTGAAAACTCAAACCTTCACCTGTTCTTTCAAACCAAATCAAAATGAAAACTCTTCTTGGTTTTAGAAACATTCTGCTCTTTCTTTCTGCTCTTTAGTCATATAATAATTTCTTCAAATCAAAATAAAAACCATTTTGGCTCCTTGTTTATTTGCTGGAAGGCTGTTTTTAAAGAATTTGGGCTGCCTGTTTCTTAAGATTGCCATTTCCCCTCTGAGCAAAGACCTAAAGCAGAACAAGAAAATTCATTTCATCTACCAGGTTTTTTCCCCTTTTAAGGGTAAATAAACTCAGGATTAAAGTTCATCAACATGTTGTGCTGTTGTTAATATTTTCTTTTTTTCACCTAATATTTTTGTTTGCTTGTACTTACTAGGAAACCTTAGCTCATACACACACACACACACACACACACACACACACACACACACACACACACATTCTTCAGCATCAGATACTAAAGAACTCAAGCATAATTTCTCATTTTTTCAGGATCAGCAATTTTTTTTATATGATACAGCAGTGTCATAGTGGATAAAGGATACACTGGAGTTCAGATCCCAAACTCTGACACATGTTGACAGTGCTTCTTGGGTAAGACACAATGTCTCAGTGCCACCAGGTAAATCTCTAAGACCACAAGTTGCAGAGTAGGTACTGATCTACATTGATAGAAGTTTGTTTAGAGGGAGTTGAAATCACAGGTGCCAATTAACCCCCTTTTTCCAAAAAATATGAGAGTGAAGAAAGAACTTTAGATTGAAATAAAAAAGATAAATAAAGATACCTGTCCCAATTTGCTAGTTCCCCTACCATCACATATTCCTCAATTGATATGGAATTTGATAAGAACAGAAGCGCTCTATATCTAAATGAAGAAAAATTTAGTGGATGCTGTAGGAAAGGCAGGCCCCTAACCACATTGGGTCAAAATTGTGATTTCATATCTACCAGTAGAAAAGGAGAAGATAGCAAACTGTAGTTTTATTTGTCTACCTCAATAGGAAGAAAGCAAGCAAGCATTAAGTATCTATTCTGTAACAAGCACTGTGCTAAGAATTTTATAAATATTATATCATTTGATTTTCATAGAAACCCTGGGAGGTAGGCTATAATTATCCCTATTTTACAGCTGAGGAAACTGAGGCAGGTGGAATTAAATGATTTACCCACATAGTTAGTGTAATACTAGTTAAAAGCTAGTACTCAGTGCCTGAATGTAACACTAGTCACATATCTAGTCAGAGCCTGAAGTGAGATCTGAATTCAGGTCTTCCTGATTCTAGACCCAGTGTTCTATATATCTACTATGTAGAAATAAGTGGAAAATGATACATTTCGGCACACATACTGGGCCTAGTTCTGAAAATGAAACCTCTGTGAAAACTGATTATTCATCTCTGTAATACTCTTAGTACTGAAATAAAGCCATTAGCAACTACTAGAAAACATTTCATTACCATAGGCAAGACACATCATCAAGGATTTCAAATCACTTGGTTGGGGTCATCTCATTATGGTATACACATCCCACTGGAGAAAGCTCTCTATCTGAAGGGAAATGAAATCTCCTGCAGACCAAAACATGCAGAGGATTTGGTTGATTATCATATCTTGGCTGAATGACCTGGAAGGAAATCTGGAAAAGGCCTTTTAAGCAATATGAACATTCACTTGCATGAAATGGCCAAAGAACTGAGCAACTACTTCTATAAGAAAATGTCTACTTCCTTCAATATCCTATATCTAATCTGATGTCAAATTCTTGATTACTGGAACTCAAACTTCTCTTATTTTTCCTGCACCCTAACTTGATTATGCTCCTTATTCTGACCAATGGTCTTTAATTTGAACTTTATTACTGCTTTGAGCCTATTTAATATTTGACTTTAGACACTGCTACTGCCTGGTCCTTCCATAGTTCCAAGATATGTGTCCTTAAACATCAACCATTGCTTTCTCAGACTATGACTTCTTCCCCTTGTCTGATGCCAGAATACACCAATTAAAACCTTTCTCCAGTTCCTCTGGGAAGAGGTTTCCATCAGCACCATGATCAGGGCCAGCGAACAGTACATTGCTGATCCCTGTTGGATTTTATCCAGAGATTATAAACACTGGGTCCAACTTGAAATATTTTAATGACTAAGGTCTCTAAGATGAGTGACAAGCTCCCAACATCAAATTCAGACTTTAGTCAGCATTTAGGGTCCTCGGGATCAGAGGATTACAACATTTGCTTAGAAAATAAGAAGTTTAAGTTGAACTGACTTTAAGGAACAATGAAGCTTTTTTTGCAGTGAAATGAGAAGAGATTTGGATTTTTCTTGGTAGATATGATTATTTTTCTATAGATATATTAATTAATTAATCTATAGATATATTAATCAAACTGTCCTTAGACAAATTTGAGTAATGTGTACAGTTTGTTTTTTTGTTTTTTGGGTTGTTTTTTTTTTTTTTTTTTTTTTTTTGCCCCTGGCCTTCTCTATCTGTCCCTTCATCTCTAACTTTCTTGGTTCTTCTCAAGTGCCTATATGCTTCAGTATCCTAGTTTTTATTGAAATCATAGATCACTATGCACACAGTGTCTTACTCACTAATAGGGTTTATGAACTGCTTCATGCTTTGGGTTGAGGGATGATAGGAAAAAGATATACATTTTAAGAGGAACCAAAGCCTTCGGTAAAATTTCTATTAGCCAATGCAGAAAATTATTTGGGCAACTGTTTAAGCCTTCCCAAATAACCTGGAATCATATAATGGGCAGTCTCCTACTCTACTTTCCAATGGCCCTACAAAAAATATTTAACCCCTTCTTGAAGACATAAACTATATTATATAGGATGGAGAGGGGAAAATACTTTCCGCATTTTATTCTTTTCAAATATTGTTTTTATTCATTTTCTCTTTTGGTCCTCACAAAGACTCTGAGTATATTGATAGGGTATATTCTGCAGATGAAGATGGAGGCCAGAGAATCTAAGTAACATATACAAAGACACTAAAAAGCTGGTGACAGAGTCAAGGAAAAAACTTGTCAAAAGACTGCTCATCCTGTGAATTTTCCATTACACTGTTCTGTCCAGAAGGGAAGCTAACTAATCTTTTCCACCTTTCCTTATAGCAAAGTTTCTTTCTTTTGACCTGAATTGGACTCAGAATCCACAGATAATTTCAAGACTTCCACAAAAGTTCTGAATATTATCTATGCATATTCAATGGGATAGAAGTGTCAGGCTATCTACTGAATCAAATTTGGTCTGGCAATCAAGACATTGCAATAAATTTGTTAGGTATCTACAGTATTCAGATATTTTCCTAGGCGATAGGAAATTCAAAATTTAAGTAAGCTATCATCTTGCCTCTATGGAGTTTATTTTCTAATAAGGGAATAAAAATATGATAAATACATTTGAAAACTGAAAAATTCTTTCTGATACTTGAAAGGGAAGATCCTTAGAATCAGTAATTTGTATTAGTTGCAATAGAGAATTGTAAGGGCTAGGCAGTGAGGACTAAGTGACATGGCTAGCGTCACATAGCTAGGGAAACATTTGAGGCCAGATTTGAACCCTGAACCTTCCATTTGTAGGTCTAGGTCTAAATCTACTGAGTCATCTAGACACCCCCTATGAAACTTTTTACACATAGTCACATATTAAATAATTGTAGAAGCATTAATTGTTTACAGTTGGGCAGAGCCAATATAATTAAAATGACAATTCTACCTAAACTAATCTAGTTATTCAATGACATCCTCATTAAATTACCAAAAAATTATTTTACTGAAGTAGAAAAATAATAACAAAATTCATTTGGAATTACAAAAGATTAAGAATATCAAATGAATTGATGAAAAACATGTAAAGGAAGGAGGTCTAACAATACTAGATTTTAAATGATGACATAAAGGAATAATTATCAAAACTATTTGGTACTAGCTATGAACTAGATAGTGGAACAGAACAAACATATGATAAACAGTTATTAATGATTATAGTAACCTTATATTTGACAAAAGTATAGGTCCAATAAAATCTCTATATTGTAAAAATTTGGGAGACAACTGGAAAATAATTTGGCAGAGACTAAATATAAATTAATATCTTATACCCTTCATAAAGATAAGATCAAAATGGATACAAAAAGACCTAGATACAAAAAGGAGATATCATAAGCAAATTAGAATAGAGAATGTACTACATATCAGATTTATAGTTAGGAGAGAAATTTATGAGCAAACAAGAGATAGAGAGTATTGTGTGATGTTAAATGGATAACTGATTACATTAAATAAAAAGGTTTCTGTACAAATAAAATTAATGTAGCCAAGATTAGAAGGAAAGCAGAAAATTGAGGGGAGGGGATTTATAGACAGTTTCTCAGTTAGAGGTTTCCAATCTAAAATGTATAGAGAACTTTCTCAAATTTAGAAGAATAAAAGTCATCCCCCAGTTGATAAATAGGCAAAAGATTTGAAGAATTTTTGGATGAAGAAACTAAAGAATATATAGTTAGATGAAAAAATGTTCTAAATCACTACTAATCAGAGAAATGCAAACCAAAACAATTCTAAGGAACCATCTCACGCACACATTGGCTAAAATGATAAAAAGGGCAAGATGGTGAATTTTGAAGGGTATGTGGGAGAAAAAAAGGGCACAAATACACTATTGCTGGAACTGAATTGAATCAATCAGTTTCAAGAATATTTTGCAATCATGCTCAGAGAGTTATAAATCTGTGTATATACCCTTAAGCCCCAACATAGCATTACTGGGTCTGTTTCCCAAGAAGAACGGAGGAAAAGTAAAAGAACCAATATGTTCCAAGATATTTTATAGCACTTCTCTTTTTGGTTGCAAAGAACTGGAAATGGAGAAGTGTCCATCATTTGGAAAATGACTGGACAAATTGTGGTATATGATTATGATGAAATATTACTATGTCACAAGAATCAATAAGCAGGTTAATTTTTAAATACTTGGAAAGATCTACATGAAGTATTGAAAAATGAAATGAGTAGAACTGAGAGAATATTATATATAGCTAAAGAATAAATATAATTTGTGAATGTCACCTCCAAAAAATGAGATGAAAAAAGAAACATGAAAGACAAAAATCTGTATGCACATATTTTTTGTTGAGTGATACCTGCTATCATTCAGGGAATGAAGGGAGAAGCTTAAGATACCTAGGAATAAATTCTTCTTAAATAAATACATTTTAAAACTATTTTAAAAAGAACTGTTGAGCAGGATGGTTTCAAAAAAACTGGGAAGACTTTTTTTTAATAAAAAAATTAAAAGGATAAAATGACACTGATGAAGATGAAATTAAAACAATTATAAGGCTGTATTGTATACCAAGAAATCTGATGATCTAAATGAAATAAATAAGTACTTAAAGAAATATAAACTGTCCAGTTAACAGAAGAGAAAATGCAATACTTAATCTCATCTCAGAAAAAAGAAATTGAACAAGCTATCAATGAATTTTCTAAGGAAAAAAAACCCCAGGACTAGATCGATTCACAAGTGGATTCTATCAAACTTTTAAAGAACAATTTCCAATATTATATAAACTATTTGGTAAAATAACTGAAGAAGTAGCTCTACAAAATTCCTTTTATGGCACAAATATGATGTTGCTACCTAAACCAGGAAGAAAAAAAAACAGAAAGAAAACTATAGACCAACATCCCTAATGAATATTGAAGCAAAAAACATTTAAATAAAATACTAGCAAGGAAATTACAGCAGTAAATCACAAAGATCATACACTAGGATCCAGTGGGTTCTATGCCAGTAATTCAGGGATGGTTCAATATTAGGAAAATTATTACCATAATTGACTATATCAATAATTAAGCCAAAAGAAATCATGTTATTATCTCAATAGATGTAGAAAAAGCTTTTGTCAAAATATAACACCCATTCCTATTAAAAAATACTAGAAGGGGGCAGCTGAGTAGCTCAGTGGATTGAGAACCAGGCCTAGAGATGGGAGGTCCTAGGTTCAAATCCGGCTTCAGACACTTCCCAGCTGTGTGACCCTGGGCAAGTCACTTGACCCCCATTGCCCACCCTTACCACTCTTCCACCTATAAGTCAATACACAGAAGTTAAGGGTTTACAATTTAAAAAAATACTAAAGAATATTTGAATAAATGGAAAATTCCTCAAAATCATGAATAGCATCTCTTTTAAGCAAGCATCATCTATAATGGGGACTAGGTAGAAGTCTTCCCAATAAGATCAGGAATGAAACAAGGATGCCCATTATCACCATTACTATTCATAATTGTACTAAAATTGCTAGCTATATAGCAATAAGAGAAGAAGAAGAAGAAATTGAAGAAATTAGAATAGGCAAAGAGAAGCTATCACTCTTTGAAGATTATATGAATAGCATACCATGCCAATCAAACTACCCAAAAATCATTTCAGAGTTAGAAAAAATAATAACAAAATTTATCTGGAAAGCAAAAGACCTAAAATATCAAGGGAATAATGGGGGTATCAGAGGGAAGGGGAGGAGAAATAAAGGAAGGTAGTCTATCTGTACCAGATCTCAAACTACATTACAAAGCAGCAACCATTGAAACAATTTGGTATTGGCTAAGGAATACAGTGGTTGGCCAATGAAATATATCAGGCACTCAACACACAATGATAAATGACCATTGCTTAGTAGTCCAGTGTTTAACAAATACAAAGACCCAACCTTTTAGAAGAATTCTCTATTTGACAAAAACTACAGAAAAACTTAGAGAACAGTATGGTAGAAGTTAAGCATAGACCAATAATATTTCATGCCTGTTATAGATAACTGCTGTTATACCTAGTCCATCTGAAATCATAGCAGAAATACCAGCTTCAGCTAGATGGTACACAGTCATTGATCTAAGTTCAGCTTACTTCTCTGTCTCTGTGCACAGAGACAGCCAGAAGCTGTTTGCCTTCACTTGGGAAGGGAATAGTTTATTGTGGAGTCATCTTCCACAAGGGTATGTTGACAGCAGCTCAATATTTTGCCAAATCTTGCAAAGGGACTTAGAATCCATTTCTTTCACTGACGGCACGATGATACATTATGTAGATGACATCCTACTAATGTCACCAATGGGAGATATATGCCAAAGAGACAGTATTCATTTGTTAGAACAGCTGTGTAAGAGAGGGCATAACATTGCAAAGAACAAAGTGCAATGATTTAAGACCAGGGTCAAGTATTTGGGATTCATACTAGAGAATGGTAGCAGAAAAATATCCCAAAAGAGAATTGCAGACATACAAAAGTTGAACTTCCCTAAAACCAAGAAACAACTAAGAGCAGTTATAGGCATGACAAGTTTCTGTAGGCAGTGGATCCCAGGTTATTCCATCATAGCAAAACCATTAACAGAATTAATCAGGAACAATGTCACAGAACCACTAAAGCTCAACAGAGAACACATACATGAAATTGAAAAGCTGAAAGCTGCCATACTATCATTTCCATCTTTAGGCATCCCTGATCATGATAAGCCATTCCATCTGTTTATTCATAAAGACAAGGGGATAGCTTGTGGTGTTCTCATGCAATCTCTAGGAAACAACCTGAGACTAATAGCCTTGTACAGCCCTACTTTGGATCATGTTATACAAGGCATGGCTTCCTGTTTGAAGATTGTAGCAACAACAGTTCTAATGGTTAGGAAGTGCTCAACACTAGTTCTGGGAGGGGAGCTGAGATTGTATTCCCTGCACCAAATAGAAACCACTCTGAGGAATGCAAATTTCCAAGCCTTTACCTCACAGCAACTTTCCCAGTGCCAGGCGATATTACTTACCAATGAGAACTTAATTTTCCATCATTGCAAGAACATCAACCCAGCAACACTTATCCCTGAGTTATCTCTGGATGGTGACAGCCTTCACAATTGCAGTGACACCTTAGAGATTGTGCAGAAGACTAGAGAGGATTTATGAGACACACCCTTGGTTAATGCAGATCTAACTTTTTTTCTGTAATGGCTCGAGTTAAAGGGTGGATGAGAAACATTTTATAGAAGCTGCAATAACCACCAAAAAAGAAACTCTGTGGTTCACAGCACTTGAGTGAAAGATCAGGGCTCAAGGAACAGAGATCCTTGCATTAACAAGAGCTCTCCAAATTACAGAAGGGAGAACTGCAAACGTATACACAGACTCAAGATATACATTTGAAGTAGTTCATGCATCAGGGGAAATCTGGAGACATAGAGGTTTCATGAATTCAAACAAAAAAGCAATAGCCTATGGGAAACTGATCAATGATTTGTTGCAAGCTATCCGATTACCACCCAAAGTATCTGTGATGCACTGCTATATACATTATATTATACAATTGGTGGGACCAGTACAGCTAGGCAATTGCCAGGCAGACATCACTGTGAAATTTGGAGCTAGATTTGGACCTTTGCACATATTACACTTATCCTTGGTGGAGGGGGATCAACTGCAAAATGCATACTCTCCATAGAAAGTGAAATATTGGCCAGAACACCTAGGGGCAAATCTAGTGAATGGAGTGAGGATGTCACTCTTTGGCAAACCATTTTTGCCAAAATTACTGTACCACACATTATGCACAGCACTTCACAGAAAGGGACACTATGAAATATTAGTGCTGGTGGATTCTATTAGAAAGCACTGGATTGCAATGGGCATAACAACAGCAGCTAAAAGAGTATATGATAATTACAAAATCTGCATGCAATATAATCAAACCATCACCAAAGTCAAAAGTATGGGAGGGAAACAACTAGCATACGCTCCATTTGAATGTTTGCAGATTGACTATGTCACAATGCCCAAATGCCAAGGATACAGATATATTCTAGTGATAGTAGACAGATTAACAAAGTGGCTGGAAGCATTCCCAGCCAGACAGAATAATGCAGCATTTGTAGCCAAGATCCTACTTAGAGAAATAATACCTAGATTCTCTCTTCCTACAACAATTTCATCTGACTCTGGTAGTCATTTTGCAAATTCCATTCTAAACCAGATCTACCAGGTGCTTGGAATAAAGAGACATTTATGCTCAGTATACAGACCTCAGTCTTCCAGGCATGTTGAATGAACAAACAGACATCTTAAAACAATGATAGGAAAGCTCTGTGCAGAAAGTTATCTAAAATGGCCAGATACTTTACCAGAAAATCAGTACTGGAACCAAAATGGATTGGACCTCATGAAATAATCCTAGTAACTCCCATAGCAGCAAAAGTTAAAGGAAAAGAAGCATGGTACTTCTTCACTTCACACACTTCACACACATAAAGTTCTCCAAAAAAAAGCCTCAACAGAAAGCCAAACCATAGACAAAGAGCAGCCAGAAACCCAAACCATACATGAACAGCAGCAATCTGAAAATCTGACTATACAAGACCTGAGTAGTGACAGTGATGAGTAAACACAAAGCCAGATAATATCAATGACAATGTCAATCCCTAAATACTCTCATAAAACGATCAAAATTTTTTGTGGCAACACAAAAAATTTTTGCAACACAATGCTACACAATAACACACTGGCTCCAGATTCGAGATGATAATTTTCCAATCAACGTGATAACAGTCAAGATGGGTATCCTGCACAGAGGAAGAGCAGAAGACTTCATAGGACATCACAAAGACATTAGAAACAGTGCACAAGGACTACACAATTACCTGAACCCTAATGTGTGAATGCACTAGCCTATGCCTATGTGACTTGGACAGCTTCACCAGAAGAATCACAATGGCAATATGATCAACTATACAAGATTAGGTTTGAATGGTACAAGGTTAACACATTCAGACACAAATCAAAGGCATAGGCTAGCACATTCACACATTAGGATTTCATGCATCAGGACATTAGCTGATTGACAAGAAGGATTCTAAAGAAGATGGTTAGTATAGAACCAAGCAGAACATGCTAGATCATATGTCCAACACATAGACATATTAGATTTGCTTCACATGTACATAGTGTAAATAGTACATATAGTTTGAGTACAAAGTACCTTGGCCATGATAAACAAGAGAACTTGTGTTCCCTGATGGGTCAAACAGTACTTGATTTACTCTCATAGTTAAAACCTCACATACAAAACCTTGTACATATGTATTATACTTGATACTAACCCATAATAAATGAATAGCCTTCCTAACCATTAAGGAGAGCTTAGCTAGGGAAATATTTATATTTAGCTAACATAGGGACAGTGTATTATAGTTATAAATGTCTTAAATAGAATTATCTATAAGAAAATGTGTAGGTTTAGCTAGAGGTGTTCCTAGTAGACTTTTAGCTGCTGTTGTTATGCCCATTGCAATCCAGTGCTTTCTAATAGAATCCACCAGCACTAATATTTCATAGTGTCCCTTTCTGTGAAGTGCAACTGTCTGCACTAATTGTAAGATGAGGTCTGGTTCCATTTGGATCTAGGACCTTCCCTGGCCCTGCCAAACTTGTCACAGACCATCACCTCTAATACTAACCAAGAGAGGGTTTAGTGCAAGTTATCTAAAATAGGGACTGGAGTTTTAGGTGAGAGAGGAGAGGGAATAGTGTAGACCATCAACTCTCTGAAGACCCTCTGTGAAGAGGTTTAGAACTGGGGTCTGTAGCTAGTAATTAATGACAGGAATTCTCCTTAACCTTCAAACCTCCCTCTATCTCTGGAAATAAATTATATCTTTTATTTATTATATTCATATCTGTGACTTAGTAACTCTGTGCACAGGTCCCAGATTAGGCTTTGCCTGACTAGGCTACCTGTTAGGCCCATCAACCCACAGTGTTACTGGCCCAAAGAAATCCTTTTTAATCCATCTCACCCCATTCCCCAAAGAACTCTATTATAGGCAAGAAGTATCCTTCACATCAAGTTTGTGCACATCTGGATTTATGTTAATGGCCTGAAATAGATCCATTTTCCCAAGCTGAAAGAAGCAGTAAATTTTAACTTAATAAAATAGTCAGCCAAAATAGAGCATCCTGATGGTATTGAGAGACACCACCGATATTTGATTTCCAAAGATTTGTTCAATATGAGAAACTTGTACAAATCTCATAAAATTTGGTTTCTGATCCCAGAATTCTATGGAAACTTATCTATCCAATTACTAATGACCCATTCTCTTTCTTCATATATGTATTTTTGCCATTTATGATAGTTTTTAACCACTAATCTTCCTTCTGGATATTATTTTCTTCCTTGGCTTCTGTAATATTTATCTTTTCTAATTTTTCTCATTCATATCTGACTGCTCCTACTTGTTCCCTTTCTCCCCCTTTAGCTGTGTATGTCCTTCATAGCATTCTTCTTGGCCTTCTCTTTTACATCTATATTCTCTCCCTTGCTTCCTACAGCATCTACTCCTATTGTTGTCTGGTCAAACTAAGCCTCATTCTGCCCAGGAGAATGAGCAGAATGAGGGGAGGGACATATCAAAAGAAACAGCTAAAATAACTAAGAAATACAAAAATGTAACTCCTGAAACCAAAAGATTCCCTGTGCATCCTTATTTAATTTACTCATGATTGGATCTACTAGGGTTCTGCATATCCCATATTGGTGTGTTTTGAAAGTCTCCAGATCCCTTTGCTCACTCCCCACTACTAAGTAATAAACTACACTAATCCTATCAATCTAGGCCAATCAAAACTAGTCTGTAGTTCTGGATATAAGCTAGTATATCTTCACCTATCCTGTGTGCTATTTCAATTCCCAGAGACCAGAATGGATAGCAATGTCTTGGATGGACAATAAAGCTGCCTTGTCTTTCTCTAATATATACACTTGTATATATCTTGTATTGGCAATGACAATAATGATGACAACTTTTAAGTGCCTACTCTGTGTCAAGCACTTCACTGCTAAATTCTTTACAAAAATTATCTCATTGGATTTCACAACAACCCTGTGAGGTGGGTGTATTATTACCCTCATTTTACAGATGAAGGAACTGAAACAAACAGAAGTTAAGTAATTTTCCCACAAGTACTTAAGTGTCTGAGGCTGAATTTGAACTCAAGTCTTCCTGACTCTGGCCCCAGCACACTATTCACTGAGCCAACTAACCATCTACAACCAATGGCTTATGGCTTATTTATTATCAATAGTCACTGCAATTAGATTTAAGGATTATGTTTCTAGGTGCTGGTCATTTCCTTAAAGTGCAGAACTAGACCAATTCACTTGTAGCTTCAGTTTTCCCCTGTAGGCAGATAAGTCCTAGATAATTTCCAGTCCCAATATCTCCCCTGACATTCCACATCTTCACCTACCTATTAAATATCTCCACCTGAATATGGCACCAATATCTTGAACTCCATCTAAAACTAAATCTATCTGCTCACTCACACCCACCTGTGAAATAGGATTAGCTCTCCCCTTGTCTATTTTTAGCTAATCAAATCAAGAACTTAAAGTACCCCTACTTACCTTTAAGTATGAGAGTTCACAAATCACTTACTAGAGTAAGTGACAACTTCAAAGGTCATTGCCCCTCCCCCTTGGGTAGTGCTAGACAAGTGCTAGACAGGAAGTGACATGGAAAAAAAGGGGTATAAAAAAGAGACCAATATGGTCTAGCATTCATTCCTTTTCAGGCTTTTGGAGAGATTGTTTCTGGAGATTGATTTCCTTCCTGGCATTTAGAGAGACTGGTTCTGGAGATCCCTGCCTTGACTTGGAGGAGACCTTTTCCCTGGATCCTGTGTCAACTTGCTGGGTGAGTTTGGGATATTCTTGCCTTGACTTTGGAGGAGGCTGCATTGGTGGAACTCTGCCTAAGAATTACCAAGTCCTGCAGAGACTGAGCAGAATACCTGAGAAGCACTTAGGGTGGTAGGCTAGACAATTCTTTACCTTCTTCTTATATTTTTCCACTTTCACTCTTTCTACCTCTCTGTAAATAAAGCTGTTAAGAGTCATTTTGACTTAAGCTTTAATATTTTAAATCAGTGACCACAATATTACTTCAGACTTCTCATATTTAGCATAAAACCTAAATTTAAACTTTTACACACCCATCCAAATAGTTGTCAAAACCTGTCAATTTTTCCACTATAAAATCTTTCTTATACATTTCCTCCTATCTTCAAACATTGCCACTTCTAAAATTCAGGTTTTAATTACCTCTATCCAGGACTATTGCAATATCCTTCTAACTGTTCTCCCTGCCATAGATATCTGTTCTCCTCCAACCATTCTCCACCTAGCTTCCAAAGGTTTCTTCCTACTTACTTTATGTGTCTAATCAGGTCATTCTATTCAAAAATCTCCCGTAATTGCCAATAAATGTAAAAATAAAACCACTTAGAATTTAAGGTCTAGCCTAACCTGGCTCCAGTCTACATTACCAGTACTTCATTTCATACTACTCCCCTCCAAACTATATTCTAAATTTTGGTCAATTTTTGCTCATATCTATTTCTTGATCTCACTATTCCCTAACTTGTGCACTTGCATGGAATTTCTTCCAAGTCTGTAACTCATTCTCTCCTCACTTCTGTTGCCCCAAGTTCTTCTTTTTCTTCAAGTCTGTTACTCTAGTCCAGTGGTTCCCAAACTTTTTTGGCCTACCACCCCCTTTCCAGAAAAAAATATTACTTAGCGCCCCCTGTCACATACTATCACCACCCCCTTACAGTTATTCAGCGCCCCCAAATGCACCTGTGGCCATCACTGCCCCCCTGGATCACTGCAGCACCCACCAGGGGGCGGTGGCACCCACTTTGGGAATCACTACTCTAGTCCTAGATCTCAAGGGGTAAAAATAACATAATTTGAAGGTTAATAGAAACACCAGATTAGAAGATGATATCAATGGCTCTTCAGGGAAGCAGTATCAGGCAAAATATAGCTGGGATGTCCCTGCAAATTGTCTGTAATGGTTCTGAGCATATAAGTTGCCAAGGTCCCATTTTTACTAGTATTACGGTTCCTTCTTCCTAGGAAATTTGAGAGGAGCTTAAATATGCTTCAGGACTAAAAGACCACTTAAAAAACTAAATATTTATATGAATTCATGCTACTTACTTAGCAAACATCCTTTTCATGCTACAGTTAAGAAAGCCTTTTGTTAAATGTTAAGATGGCCTACCATTGTTTCATATCATCTCATTTAATCACAAGCCTTGACCAACCTGAATTAGACTTGGTCCATAGTAACACACATAAGTATATGCAAAATATATAAAACAAATCCAAGGTCACCTTGGAGGGGTATGTTTTAGCATGAGAATATTCAAACTTACTGATTTTGTCTCAAACTAATTGAAAGGTCTCACTGATTTTCTTTTAAAATATTCTGAATTATGTTTTCCAGAGCTTTCTGGGACATGTAATCCAAAGATTCTCTCAATGAATCAGAAACTCTGAGCTCCAAAGCATTGTGGGAACATTGAAATACTATTGAGAAAACCTTTAACATTGATCAACAGAATTAGTCCTTACTGACGCAGAATTTAATAGCTTTATAGAGGAGATAGGACTATGAAGATTGTTTTAACTCTACCCTGCCCCTTGTTTGTTTTTTTAGATTTAATCACCAAAAGTGTAAACACCCTACTTATACTTGAGTGGGGGAAGTCTGTAACCCAAAGGTATGAAAGTGGGTGATGAATCAGAATCAACTGACTGTACCCTGGGCAGTCCTAAGCAAAGCTTTAGGCTATAATTGGTACACATAAAACAGAAAGAATGCACAGGAAGTGATGCAAAAGAAGCACCTTTAAAAACTTCCTGTGGACTCTACTTCTTTGTTCTTCAGAGTTCTGAGTTCCAGTTGCAGGCTGGTAAAGAATCTGCTTACTAGACCTGAGACCTTGGACTTGGTGAGACTGTTCTTAAATATCTCCCTTTGAACTACCACGTGATGAGTGAAAAAGACCGACTCCTTTCTGGATTCTTTTCTGAAGGGACTCTCCTCTTGAGAGAGGCTTCAGGACTGAAGCCTTTGCTTTATTCATGCCCAAGCCTTCAGCCCAGGTCCTTGGCCTGGGTTGAGCCAGGGACCAGAGCAAAATACTTAGCGTGTTAGGTTAGATATCTTGCCCTGTCCTCTCTCTGATTTTCTTACTTTCCTTCTCTCTTCCTATTTGTAAATAAACTACCATAAAGTCATTCTGACTTGAGTCTTTCATTTGGAATTGAATCAATTCCTGGCAACCACCCTCTTGTATATTTAGTCCAACCATAATTTTTTACCCTTTTTTCCAGTACATATGCACAAATAATAATTTAAAATTGAATAATTATATAATAAACACAATCCAGCCCTTAACACAGTCCTTGGCACATAGTAGGCATTTGATAAGTACTAATTGGTGAAATAATCCAATCATTTAGGAGAGCAATTTGGAATTACACTCAGAGAGTTATAAAACTGTGTATATCCTTATACACAAAACCATTGCTGGGTCTGTTTCCCAAGGAAAAAGGAAAGAATTCTTATGTTGCAAAATATTGATAGCAGTTCTCTTTATGGTGGCAAAGAATTGGAAACTGAGAGGATGCCTATCAACTGAAGAATAGCTAAATAAACTGTGTTACATGACTGTGATGAAATACTACTACACTATTAAGAAGCAAGGAGTAGGTGATTTTTTTTAAACTTGGAAAAAACTACACAAGATAGTGAACAATGAAATAAGAAGAACCAAGAGAATATTATACACAGCTACAGAATTAATACTTGAAGAATAAATTGTGAATGTTACCCCCAAAGAATGAACTGAACAGTGAAAACACAAGAGTTCATGTAGGGCTCCTGGACAATAATAAAAGGAAGGTGGAGAGGGGTTGGGATACTTGTAGATGAGATTTACTATGCAAATATGAAGAAAAATAAGCTAAACAAATAAGATATTTGTGATTTCACTTATGTACAATATTTACTTCATCCATGGAAATGCTTGCTTTAATTGGTTTTGTAAAATTTAGAATAAATGTTTTTTCTTTTAAAAATAAGTGCTAATTGAATGACTGGCAATTAGAGCTGGACAAAAAATTTTAAATGCTTCACTGGGAGAGTGTGAGTTCTTAGGTACTAAATATTTCATCATGTGAGAAATTTGGTAACCACTGCTCAGGAATGCCAAAGGCAGGATTCTCTTACATTAGATGGTTTTGTGGTCCCTTTTCAACCTCTCAAATTCTGTGATTCTGCAAAGTGCATAAGAGATATATACGGCATTAATAGAAAATAGTATTTTTTTACCTTGGTTAGCCAGTGACTGAAACTGCCTAGAACTCTATCTCCTTGACTGATAATTCATGGATCTCTCCTGAGAGCCATTGACAATGGCAATATACCCAAATCAATGAACCACTGTTTCTAATATTGCTTTTGTGATCATTCTAAAATTTGATTAACCATCTATGAAGAGGAATAGACAGAGTGCAGGACTTGGAGTTGGGAAGACTTGAATTAGAATACAGCTCCCTGACTCAATAGCTGTGTGATACTGGACATGTCACTTTACCCTGTTTCCCCCAGTGTCTTCATCTATAAAATGAGCTGGAAAGGAAATGTCAAATCCCTCCAGTATTTTTACCAAAAAAATTCCAAATGACATCATGAAGAGTCAGACATGCTGGAAACAACTGAATCACAACCAAAAAAATTGGGAAAAATAATAGGGCCTACCTGTCAGATTGTTTTGAGGATAAAATGAAGTAATGTCTATAAAATGCTTTGAAAATTTTAAAGAACTAAAAAAAAATTGCTGGCTCTCTTCCCCCCTCCCCCATTCCCTAGGGAAAAAAATAACAGGCAAAGGATATTAATTATTTCCTTGAGAAAGGGTAACTAGAGGGCTAGTACTACACTAAAGAGAATTTCAGTTGAACTTTTGGAAAGAAAGATTTGGGTTGGTTGTTGTTTTTGCTTTTTTCAATTCACTTCAAGTAGTAACAGGTGCAAAGTACCATACTAGGCACTGGAGATAAGAAAAGTCAAATTTTAAAATGAAGTAGTCCTATTGTTGAGGGATATTATAAAAAAGTCTCATGTTTTAAAAAACCCTTACCTTTCACCTTAAAATCAATACTGTATATTGGTTCTAAGGCAGAATAGTGGTAAGGGCTAGGAAATGGGGGTTAAGTGATTTGCCCAGGTTCACACAGCTAGTAAGTGTCTGAAGTCAGATTTGAACATAGGACCTCCCATCTCTGGACCTGACTCTAAATCCACTGAGCTACCCAACTGCCCCCAAAGGTCTCATTTTTTTAAAATATGATCTCTATGTCAAATACCTTTTAGGAGCTTTCCAGAGTTTGGGCAAATAGGATTTGACTTTTTTTTAAATGAAGTTTGTCAAGAGATTAGCTGAAATCAATTCTGGATACCTTTTCCATCTTCTAAAAAGAAGGATTTTAGGTTTAAGGACGTTATGTTTAAGAAATACCTGAAACAAAGGGTACTACTTCTACCAGTTACACCCAACATCTCCACAGGCATACAGAAGCCCAACTCTGTCTCTCATCTGTCTTTCTGTTTCTCTCTGGTTCTGTCTGTTTTTTTTTTCTCTGTTCTCCTGAGTTCCTTATGCTCCAGGAGTAACAGCCTTAATCACATAATTTAGTCAACATGAAGCTTAGACAAGAATATATGGACAGCTTCTCCTGGGCATATCAATGTCCCTGATCACAACTACTCTGTTAGATAAAGAGCCACTGGATATTCAATTGAATGGGCCATTTGAGATAGATGAAGCACTGATTAGGACTAATCTAGAAAAAAATGTACTATGACTACACCTAGGTGATTGAACAGCAAATTTTGAGCAAACCTAGCAGCAATGCTAAGATCATATAAGTCTCTTCTGGGATCACTTGTCCCATAATATTCAGTTCTGAATATGGCATAGATGATGACCAAAGTTACCCCCTTGCTTTCAGTAATTAGCATTAATTGGCATGGATCAAGTAAGTTGCTTAGGATTTGGCTTGTCACTGGGCTTTGCTACCCAAAAACTCTGGCATAGATGCCCTTCCTTGGGCTCTCAACTTTATCCTAAACTCACAATCTCTACTGTATCTCATTTTCAGAAACATATTTTTCTCCATAATCCTAAAAGTCTAACGTGGTATCTACTTCCCCCTGAATAAAGACAAGTCAGAGATCAGTACGGTATACTGGAAGGAGAAATCCAATTCTCACACAAAGAATATACAATTACACAGTCTTACACAAAGAAATTGTTTTAAGGAACAACTTAGATGTTGAAGGTAAAGAGCTCTTCATAAACCTTAATGCATACTTATATAAATGGAAAATATGTACAATATGATTAGAAATAAGTAGCTCAATCGAGTCCCATTTCTACCACTGCCTATATGATTTCGGGTAGGTCATTAAATTTCTCTGGGCTTCCATTATCTAATATCTAAAACTGTTTAGATAATCTCTAAGCTCTCTTTCTAGCTTTAAAATTTTGAATGAATTTGCCCAATGTAGTCAGTCAGTGGGTAAAATCCAGCCATGAGGACTGAGTTAGCTCGAACTAAGTATACATAAGACCTAAGGTCTACATCAGCCTCCCTTAGATTAAAATGGTATATATCTGGACTTTTTGAAACCTGCTACCTATTCCCCAGCATCCCCCTCACTTGCAGGCTGACATGACAGACTCAACTAGGAAATTCTTGATTCATGTATAGCCTGTGGTGGAATAGCAAATAGTTCCTCATTTATGCTGATTATAGTCTTTCTAGATTCATTATTAAGAAGTAAGAGGACATTTTCCCTTTCCTTCCCCAATGTACATCAATTCTACCTACACTAGGCCCAGTGTCCTCCCATTCTCTGCTTTCTTCCCTTCTCAAAAAAGAAGACTTATTTGCAAAAGTCAAATATGTTCACTAACATTGTACTATAAATAAATGACTGAGAAAGTTTTTCCCCAATCTAAGGAATGAATCTCTCAATGTGAAACTGCCCAATTCATAGCTTGGGGAAAGGGAGGTATTTTGAGTGGTGGTAATTATTTTTTTCTGTGTCAGAAGGGTCACTTCAGTCACTTTATTCCCCCACATATTCAGTTTAGCATTCTATAGGGATGAAGTCAACATGTTCTAATGTTTAGGAACAATTAAGAAATAAAGGCTTCTTCCCACTTTGGTAAAAAGGGTGTGATCAAAGATATGATTGAAACCATCAACAAAACACAGTTGAGATCAAGCCAAAGAATTCCCCAGGGCAGGTAGAATTCAAAGCAAGCCCATGTAAAATAGCACCAGCTAGAGGATGCCATGGATAGTTTGTTAGACTTGTAGTCAGAAAGACCCGAGTTCAAATTTTGTCTTGGATATAGACTAGCTATGTGACGCTGGGCAAGTGACTTAGTCTCTGTCTGCCTCAGTTTCTTCAAATGCAAAAGAGGGACAATAATAAATCCTACCTCCCAGGGTTGTTGGGAGGCTCAAATGGGATAAGAATTGTAAAGCCTACTGGTATCTCACTTCTGTTTAAGTTTATGCCCTCTATCCATATCATTGAGTCCAGATCTTTGTTACTATAATCAACTCACTTCCAGGGCAATCTCCCTCTTTTCCCAAGGCTTGACTGATTTGCCTAACTCATGGTCTTTTTCTTAGATCACTGCCCTCATACTTGTGACTTTAAAAATACATGAGGATGCCCTTCCACCAAAAAAAAAAAAAACAAAACACTCTGACCTCAAAGTTAATAAGATCTTCAAGTCCTATGACCTACAGCTTCATTCTATTCTCAGCCAAACAAAAAGATACCCTAGCTCTCACTATCACCCTTTACTGGACAACTTCCATTATTTCTATCTCAAAATAACAAAAACTATATTAATGAGATTTTTCATCTAATTAACTTTTTTTTACTTAGTACTTGATGTAGAGTATTCTTTAAGATTCAGTTTTGAAAATGTATCCTCTATGAGAATAAAAATATCAGCCTCTCTTATCAGTCTCAAGTTCTCTGTCTTCCTCTGCCTTTCTCTTTTTAAACTTTACCTTATTCTCAGATCTACATCTAAGCACATCATTCCTCCCTATTCTAGTCTATTTATTATCTCTATTCTGGCTTCACTTATTGGTCACCACAGTCTTGATGACATAGGTGAACAACTACGTGCATTATCTTCACTTTTGACATCCTTCCTCCCATTTTCAGTTTAAGCTCTGTCACTCATCAACCCTGAATCTACCTTCTTTGCTCAAGTTCCTGATCTGGGGAACACCAACAAAGGAAATCACAAAACTGTGTCAACATGGTCAACAAATTCATGCTATCTAATACCAACCATGTGCTCAATGCTTCATGGCAAAATTTCTGTTTTTCCTAGATGGACTCCCTATCACTTCCCTCAATAGCTGTTCTAACCCTTCTCAAATGTCCCATGCCTCCTCCATCTACAACCTCACACTTATTCAGAAGACACCTTGCTTTCCCACATTGCAGAGAGAAATGTGTGAGTTGGAGCAAACAAGGAAGAATCCACATGACAATTTCAAAACTTTCTCAATAAATTTGCATCTAGTCAAAATGAATTAAATTGAATTTTTTTTCCAAGAGAAAGTCCAAGTTTTCTCTTAACATCTAAACAATGAATAAGTGAAATGCTTAAAATGGAGTTTTAAAAGCGTACTGTGCATACCCTGTCAGGCACTCAGTTTTAAAATGTGGCAAATAGGGATTTTTAAACCCCTTAGGCATTTTTTATTATTTTCCAGCTTATTTTATTGCTGAATAGAAATTTATGCTTTTTCATTTTTTACTTTCTTCAGGACACATGTCACCTACAGGAAGACTTAAAAAGGTTTCTCTCCATCCCACAGCTGGGTTTCCTATTTCTCTCCTCTCTTCTATAAGGAAATGCTCACTAGGGGAGCAGCCTTTTGCTCCCAGGGTGGCAGAGACATCATGGGGGAGACAGAATTCACATTTTCCTGTCTGCCAGACTCTTTTTTTAAAATTTTTGAAATCAGTCTTTAGACATCCTTCCATATAAGAGAAGAGGTACTTAGATTTAAGTCCGAGGACCTGAGTTTAAATTCTGGCATTCCTACTTATCAGTCTCAGCATTTATGTAACATTGGTCATGTAATATAACCTCTCTGAAACTGGGTTTCCTTATTTACAAAAATCCTATGAATTCAAGTCCAATGACAGATGATGTTTAAGAGGATCTTTGTGTAGGGCAGTGGAGGGAACACTTCCCTCAGGCAGAAAAGTCAAGGAATCTGGTTTGTAGTAAAGAAGAAGAAATTATCTCTGTGGTGAGCTTTAGGAAGAAAAAAAGGAAAATTTCACTGATCTGCATATTGAAGAAAAAAGCTCAGATAGGAATTAAGAAGTGTTACTGAGTAGCCTTTCTTTAGCTCATTTCCAGTGCTAAGATGGCAAGACCAATGTTATTTATGATAGTTAAAAGTATCCCATTTGGAGTGGTCACCATCCTATCACCTCTATTATCTTGAACCTTGAGGGGGGCAGAGGGCCAGTCTCTTTCCTCCTAGCTCAATTGTTCTTCTATTCTATAAACCTCAACCCTTCCCTATTCTCCCACCACAAAACCACTGCTCTGGTCTCACTTATCTCCCTTCAAAATCTTGGACCATATGATTAACCAGTTCAACTGTTCTCTGTCCTCCACTCTGGAATCACTTGTGCCCTTGTCATTCTACTCTGCCAGTCCTCAACTCTGGAACATTCTTACATCACCCCCATGTTCCTATCAACTGTCCACTTTCTAAACACCACTCAAGAGAGTCATGAAAACATGCTAGCATGATTTCCAGAAAATTCGTACCATCTAATCTTATTGTATCCTTACTACTACTACAAAGCAGTCTTTTTATTCTTCCCTAATTGACAGTATCATTCTCTTCATTTCAGCTTTATCTGAACTTCTCTCCTCAATCTCCCTATTATACCTTTATCCCTTCTCTCTCAGAAGATGACTCTTTTTTTTTTACTGGAAAAATCAAGGCCATCACACATGAGCTCCCTCTTCTCATCTACTCCATATCGCAAAACTTTTCTACATCTTTTTTTTAAACCCTTAACTTCTGTGTATTGGCTCCTAGGTGGAAGAGTGGTGAGGGTGGGCAATGGGGGGTCAAGTGACTTGCCCAGGGTCATGCAGCTGGGAAGTGTCTGAGGCTGGATTTGAACCTAGGACCTCCCATCTCCAGGCCTGGCTCTCAATCCACGGAGCTACCCAGCTGTCCCACCTTTCTACATCTTTATCCATATTGCTCTGAGACTCCTTTAATTAGCCAAGTCCAATCCCCTCTACTTATGCCTTGCATTTTGTCCTATCCCATCCCCTTCTGTCTCCATCAAGGAGTTAACTTCAACAGTTATTCCCTCTCATCTTCAATTTCTTCATCATCCAAAACTTCACTTTCCCTTGCTATAATTCCAGGCTATTGTTCTCCTTTTAACTATGTCTACATCTTCCATTGATTATTCAGTTCTTTGAAATCTTGTCTCTGACCCCACTACTTGAGAGAGGCTATATTGTGTTATTGATGGTAAACTTCTTGTTCTTTTTATCTCTTTACAGCTTTTGAAGCTTTTGAGACTCCTCCTCCTGGATACTCTCTACTCCTTAGATGATTCTCTTTCTGTCTGCCTGACAATGTCTTTCTCAATCTCTGTGGCAGATATTCTACCCAAATGTGAGTATCATCCAAGGTTCTGCCCTGGGACACAATAATGTATCTGCATACATATTGTATCCAACTCATGGGATGTAAGTTACTCAATGGTAGGGATGGTTTTCTTTTTGCCTTTGTGCCCCTTTCTTCCAATGTTTAAAATTGTGTCTTTCATACTCTCGGAGTTCAATGGATGCTTGTTGAATTTTATTGATCTTAACTTTCTCTCCTCACTGTTCTGTCTAATATTTACCTTGCACTAGGTTCCCATTCACTAAATTCTACCTACATACAATATCTTTCAGATCATGATTCAATGCACTTATTCATTGTTGTCTGAGAGGAAAAGAACTAGGATGACAAGGTCAAAGTACAGGGAAGTAGATGCTCAATATAAGGAAAATTTCCATACCTATTAATGTCATCCAAATGAATGAGTAACCTCTAATGGAAATAAGTTCTTCATCACTGAAAATATTCAAAGAATCTAGATGACCACTTTTGGTGAGGATTATAGAAAATACTCATGTTTAAGATAAGGGATTGATTTAAATGATATTTGAAATCTCTTCCAAATCAGAATTCTCCAATTCTCTCTAGGGAATTAGATGGTGTGGTGATGGGCCACTGATCAGAACCATTAATTCAGGTTCAATATTGGAATGAAATGGGATGCATTTATGTCATTGAATAGTTTTTTAAGGATGTTTACAGGGCATTTAACTTATTTAGATGTATTCCTCATCCTTCATCTCCATAAAAAAATCTCTTTAGCCATCCAGGGTGTGATGATTTTCAGGTATTCACCAACTTGAAAGAACATCAACTCCATGAAGCCATCACCTTTTATGCACCCAAAAGGCCTGGAAATAACTTTATCATAGTCAAGAGTCTCCAAGAAGCTGCCTCAAGGGAGGTATATCACCGTACTCTATACCAGGCTATTATAATCTTGGCTTTGTTGGTTTTTAAGGAAACTCTAACCTCATCCATAGTGAGAGATGAGTGGAAGGGAGAAAACTATGGTTACCAAAGTATGGTAGATAGTGGTCCTATCACTTTAACAATATATGCTTTGAATTCACTGAAAGAAAAGAATAAATGCACCTTAGAGATTATTTAAATGAGCTTTGTTCACTTAACTATATAAATTCTATAATTCTATAATTACATATATAATTTATATGTAAATAAATTATATAATTATATAACTAAAACAAGATTTCTAAATCCCTCTTGATTAGAGAAATGAAAATTAAAACAATTCTGAGATGCCACCTCACACCTATCAGATTAGCCAATATGACAGTAAAGGAAAGTGATAAATGCTGGAGAGGCTGTGGCAAAATTGGGAAATTAATGCATTGCTGTTAGAGTTGTGAACTGATCCAACCATTTTGGAGGGCAAATTGCAACTATTCCCAAAGGGCTATAAAACAATGATCCAGTAATACCACTATTAGGTCTATATCAAAAAAAAAAAGAAAGAAAAAAGCTGCTCTTTTTGTGGTGGCAAAGAAGTGGAAATCAAAGGGATGTCCATAAATTGGGGAATGGTTGAACTATATGATGTTGATGGAATACTATAATGTGGTAAGAAATATGAACAGGATGATTTCAGAAAGAATTGGAAAGATCTACATGAACTGTTACAGAGTGAAATAAGCAGAACCAGGAGAATATTGTACAAAGTAACAGCAATATTGTGGAGTGATCAACTATGATAGACTTAGCTACTCTCAGCAATACAATGTTCCAGGACCATTCTGAGGGATTTATGATAAAGGATGCTATACAGAGAAAGAACTGTTGGAGTCAGAATGCAGATGGAAACAAATGATTTTTCACTTATTTATTTGCATTTTTGTTTAGGGGGTTTTGT
The DNA here is from genome assembly GCF_016433145.1 of Gracilinanus agilis. Classification (NCBI taxonomy): domain Eukaryota; kingdom Metazoa; phylum Chordata; class Mammalia; order Didelphimorphia; family Didelphidae; genus Gracilinanus; species Gracilinanus agilis. Next base: position 398,743,509 of record NC_058130.1, read on the forward strand.
TCTATATGATTATTTTCTTACAAAAATGAACAATAAGGAAATATGTTTTGCATGATAATACATGTATAACCCAAATCAAATTGCTTACCAGCTCCAGGACAGGGGAAAGAAAGAAGGAAAAGAGACAATTTGGATCATATAAGTTTGGAAAATGTGTGTGGAAAGTTATTACATATAATTGGTAGAAAGAAAGAAATAAGTAAATTACAAATAAATAGAACAAAATTTGCTCATTTTATTTATATATTTAAATGTGCTTATTATCTGATTAATTAGTCATGCATATAAAAGGTTGACAGATTTTTCTATAACAATTTTTTTTAATTGTGGAATCTTAGAGCTAGAAAAAACCTTACACATCATCCAATCCTCAAAGATTAAAAAAAATAAGAATACAATGGGTGAAAACATTGTCACAATGACACTAATTAACACTTTTGCCTTTCATAAATACTACCAGCAATTTCTGAAGAGAATCACATTTTCCTATAAGAGCAATTTAATAATTGAAGCCTGTGTTCCTGACCTATGTAAGGATGGGATTCTAAAGTAAAGAAGAAATAGATATAATCAACAATTTCTCATTTAAAAAATACAACTGTAAAACTTAGAATAATTAAAATAGTAAAATGTGCTCCAAATTCTATAAAATGGGCTTAATGTGCTTCCTGTTCATGATGATTATAAAAGAATGCTAGACTAGATGACCTCTCAGATCCCTTGCAGCTCCAACATGCTGGGATTACACTATTATACAAAAGTCTCTAAAGGACAACAAAATGTGTACGCAGCATATAAACTCTACAGCTCCACTGCCATAAAATTGAACTGAATCTCCTATGTTTGGTATAAAATATATTAACTAAACAGTAATTAAGAATGATTTTACTTATATTCTTGGAATTTAGAAGGATTTGAGGAGGTATTGGAGACAGGAGGGAATAAATATTTGAGTGACTTAAGAGTCTTTAAAACAAATACCTAGGGAAATATGAGATAATGCCTTCTTTTCTTTTGATAAATTTCCCTGCATCCAGCTGAGATGTTCAATCATTCTGTTAGCCTTAGGGTTGTTTTTAAAGTAGTGGGATCAATATATCTTTGTTATTGCTGACAAAGATGGTGTGTGTGTGGGGGGGGAGGGGCTGGAGGTGGAGAAGGGAGGGATAACCTAAAGAGTCTATCAGATTGTAAGATGCCTGAAAGCAGGGACCAAGTCTTAACTAAATTTTAAATCTCTCCTAGCATCTAGCAAAGTGCTTTGCATACTGAAGATGTCTAATATATGTTTTCTGCATTATAATTACAAATTATATTTATATTATATTTACTCTTGATAAATGGATGATGCAAGTGTTATGATTTCTAGTTTATAGATGAGGAAACTGAGAATTGAAGGAGTAAAATGAATTGCTCACCTGTCTAGTCAATGTGAGAATCAGTACTGAAACCTAGGGCTTCTAATTGAAAGTCCATTGTACTTCACAATATACCAAAGCTCTTCCAGATTGAATAGAAATAGTATTTTTTAAAAGTGAAAGTTGATCCCAAACTTCTTGCATTCCCTCTCTTAATCAATAAGCATCCATTCACTGAGGACCTTATTAAGCACATTCTGCCCCTTTTCTAGTTGATGGAGATACAAAGACCAAAGTGAAAAAGTCTCTGCCATCAAAAAGCTCACATTCTACAAGAGAGAGTACATTCACAGATATAGTTATATACAAAATAAACATGAGAGGGATTTTGATTTTGAAATTGTGTCTCCCTATCTCACAGGGGCTAGAAATGCAATGACCTCTAAGGAGCCTAGTCTCAATCCTGACCAGCATGGGTGCCTTAACTTTCTCTATTTTTTGCCCAGGCTGATTCAATCTCTTAGCTGTCCAGTGGCTCTCCAATCATGGAATCTCTCTAAATTGGTCCCATACAGTGTGGAATACAGAACTATGATAGTGCAAAACTCCCAAATTCAAGTAATCAGATTTGATTCAACAAACATTAATTAAGCCCCAACTATATGCCAGGCACTATTCCTAAACACTAAGGACAGAGAAAGAGGCAAAAGATGGAGCCTGCTCTCAAGGAGCTTACAATCTAATGGAGGTTAAAACATGTAAAAATATGTATACAAAGCAAACTATATATATAGGATAAATAGGAAATAACAAAGGAAAGGTGTTGGATTTAAGAAGTCTTGGAGAAGACTTCTAGTAGGAGGAAGGATTTTAGTTGGGACTTAAAGGAAGCCAGTGAAGTCAGTAGTTGGAGTGGAAGAGGGAGAGTATTCCAGACATGAGGGACAACTAGAGAGAATGCCCAGAACTAAGAGATAAAGTGTCTTGCTCATGGAACATCCAGAAGGACAGTGTCACTGGATCAAAAGGAATGTATTGGGGAGGGAGGAATAAGAAGATTGGAAAGGTAGGAATGGGCTAGGTGAAATCATCAGACCTGTAGTTTAGGAAAATGGCTTTAGTGTCTGAACAGAGAATGACTTGGAGAAGGACATAACCTGAAGTAGGCAGACCCACCATCATACTGTTCAAATGATCCAGTTCTGAGGTGATGCGAGCCTGCATCAGAGGACTAGCAGTGTCAGAGGAAAGAAGGGGACTTATTTGAGAAATGTTGCAAAGGTGAAATAAACAGGTGTTGGCAATAGCTTGGATGGGGTGGGAAGAGGGAGTTTTAAAGGTAGTGAGGAATCCAGAATGACTCCTAAATTGGGTGCCTGAGGAACTAGGATGATGGTAGTGCCCTAGCCCCTCAAGCCTCAGTTCCCCTAAGTAGCAGAGATTACAGGCATGCTTCAACACAACCAGTAATACGAAGTAATTATTAAAGAAAGGCACTGAGAGAATCGAGAAAGCTTTCATGAAGAATGCAATATTGAAGCTGAATTTTGAAGAAAACAACAGATTCTTCTATCTCCTCTACTTAATCAAAGCTCCAGGGTCAGCTCCTTCATTTCAAAATACTATCAAATCAAATCAGGATTGGAAAATGATGGCTGTCATTAGTTTATTTTTTTCTCAGATTTTACCCCCAGTAGCTATCAGAGCATTTCACACTCCACTGCAAAAACCATAAAAATAATTATCAGGCCATTACCATTAACTTTTAAAAACAGCTTCAAATATCATAAGAGGTATGGTGGTAGGTTGGAATTAGACAGATAAGACTTAGATTCAAACCCAGACTCTGATGCTTACTGGCTATGTGAGCAAGAACAAGTCAATTTCTCTTAGTTTAATCTCCTCACTTCTAAAGTAGGGATTTAAAAAGCAACAGTAATCCTCATTTCACAAAGTTCTTCTGAGGTTTAAATTAGACAATGTATATAAAATACCATATAAATATCAATATCAATTATTTCATTGTTCCTGACTTGTTTGCTAGAGGTTGGACAGAAATGCTGTAGGACAAGTCACTATCCTGCTATTATTCTTTTTGTATATACTATTTTACATACTATTGAAAAGGAGAATAGACTGCTTTTTGTAGTTGAATGAAAATATTAGGATTTAAGTTCATCCTTTGTAGGCTCATTGAAATCATCCTTGTCACAACTCCAGCTGCATACAGGATGACAAGGACAATAGAGATCACAATATAGTCTATGACACTGATCTGGATCCAATGTAGTTTATTGACTGAGTTTTCAGGGATATTTTGAGAATGGCTCTTGCTATTTATAGAATGGCCTTCTGTCATCAGCCAGTCCATGAAAGATACTGAGCTTCTGATGTATAATTCTAGCCACCAGGTCATATTTTGATAATTATTCAGTAGATGCTAAACCCTTAAAACTATAGTTTCCACTGTCTCTGTATGTGTGTGCATGTTTATATGTTTCAGACTTAGTGATAAGTTTTGATGGATAATAGATATAGATAGATATCAGCACTGATCACCAAGCCTCTGGTCCTTAGGATAACTGTTCTGCAAATTCTGTTGATGATGAGCTGATCCTCAGTTACCGATCTAAACTCCATTTCTACAAATGAATCTGCATGGCTTAGTTGAGTACATGTGAGTAAGAATGCTTCAAGAGAGCCTACAGGAGATGCCCTTAAATCTCAAAAATGTAAGATCGTCTCTTGAATTATCCTTGTTCTTTTCATCATCCTCATCATCATAATCATTAGTATCTCTGAAAGAATTTCTAAGTAATCTTCTTCTGATGCTTCAATGGAACCTGTAAGGATTGAGTTAGGGACAGTACTTGCAATTGCACTAGCAGAAGAAACTCCTGGGTGAAGTTATTCCCTCTACCAATGCATGCTGGCAGCTTCTCCATTCCTAATGTTCTTAGAATTTTACCTAACACAGTAGTGACAAACTCAAATAGAAATAGGAACCATTAATCTGTATATAAAGATCTTTATAGGCCACAAATTGATTTCAATTTAAGATGTAAATTATATTTCATTATATTATTATTTAATTTGTTAAATATTGCTCAATTATATTTTAATTTGGTTCAGACAGCAAGTTTTGTTGTGTAAGAAAGGGATTTGTGCAAGGTAGATGGGACAGGAGGAGCCAAAGAAGGAGTGGCTGACAGTTGGTGACAGGTGGTGACAGTTAAGTCCAGAGAGAATTCTGGGTAATTTTCAGGAGGAGGAAGAAGGAAAAAGGGCTTCTGTCGGAGGACTGAGAGAGGGAGGAGGAGAACATTCCAGCTCGAATCCAGTCCTGAGGGCATGCTGAGGATCTTTCTTTGGACATTGATACCCTGATTCCCTGGTCAAAGATTCTATTGCATCTCACCCAGCAAGACTTCAATCATGGAGTCACCTAAGTGTTTGGACTCCATTCTGGGAGCGATCTCTTAGACTCCTTCTCCCATTACCCAACTTTGCTAAGAGGCCCTTTCCAGGCTAACTTGCAATTATAGAAAAGGAGAGAAATAGGAAATAGAAATAGAAATTGAAGGAGAAGGGATGAGGGGAGATACTTAGGAGTGGGAACCCCAAAGATTCCCACCTGAGTGATGGACTCCATAGGAATGGAGAAGAGGGTACCCCAAACCCCTCTGCCCTTCACCACTTTCCCCAATCCCTGAATTGTGATGAATAAAAAGTCATTCATTAGTCAGATAGCTTTCTAGAGTGCCTGAGAGATAAGGGGGAGAGGAATCACAGCTTGGTCTGGCTGCCTCCATCCTAAAGTCAGACTACCTGCTGTGAAATTGACTGACCTCAGGGGAGGTTTGCGTGAATCCCGCCCTCATTCAGAATCTGATTGGGGTCACCCATACCTCATCTTATAGAGAAGCCTTGACCCCCAACTCCTGTGGGGTGGCATGACCATCCAGGTCACCCAGTTTCAGGGTGATATCATCTTATAGTCTCCCAGTGTATATTCGGTGGGAGGGAGAACTAGAAGAGAGTCTCACCTTATAGACTCTCTCTATCTCCCCTCTATCATAACATTTGGGTACTGGCTCTGTTTATTCTTATAGTTGTCAGCCCCAATTGTTCTAGTTCCTCCTTTTTGACACCTCTGGTCTACTGTTCTGAAAGATTAATTCTCTTGCCTATGATTGGACAGCTAGTATATATCAGAGGCAACTTGAGCCTAGGTCTTCTTGGCTTTGATAACAGCTCTCTATCTACTACTCCACACTGCCTTTCACCAAATGAAAAAGTAGAGATAATCAACAAATGTCTTTTAATTGTTTGGAAAGTGTTTTATAGTTACATTCCTATAATTCCTGTGTTTGTTTTGGTAGATAGATTCCTAAGTATTTTATATTGTCTAGGGTGATTTTAAATGGTGTTTCTCTTTCTAACTCTTGCTGTTGTAATGTGTTGGAAATATATAGAAATGTTGATGATTTATGTGTATTTATTTTGTATCTTGCAACTTTGCTAAAGTTGGTGATTATTTCTATTAGCTTTTTAGTTGATTCTCTAGGATTTTTTATGTAGACCATAATATCATCTGCAAAGAGTGGTAGCTTAGTCTCCTCATTGCCTGTTTTAATTCCTTCAATTTCTTTTTCTTCTCTAATTGCTACTGCTGGTGTTTCTAGTATAATGTTAAATAATAGAGGTGATAATGGACATCCTTGTTTCACGCCTGATCTTATTGGGAAGGTTTCTAATTTATCCCCGTTTCATATGATGCTTGTTGATGGTTTTAGATATATACTGTTTATTATTTTTAGGAAAGGTCCTTCTATTCCTGTACTTTATAGTGTTTTCAGAAGGAATGGGTGTTGCATTTTGTCAAAAGCTTTTTCAGCAACTATTGAGATAATCATGTGATTTTTTTTTGTTAGCTTGTTGATATGGTCAATTATGTGGATGGTTTTCCTAATGTTGAACCATCATACATTCCTGGTATAAATCCCACCTGATCATGATGGAAAATCTTCTTGAACACTTTCTGGACTTTCCAAAAAATTAAAACTAGATCTAAACAATTGGAAAAACATTGATTGCTCACGGGTAGGATGAGCTAACAGAATAAAAATGACCATTCTACCCAAATTAATTTACTTATTTAGTGCCATACCTATCAAACTACCAAAAAACTTCTTTACTGAATTAGAAAAAACTATAACGAAGTTCATTTGGAAGAACAAAAGATCAAGAATATCAAGGGAAATAATAAAAAAAAAAAAAAACCATGAAGGAAGGTGGCCTAGCAGTACCAGATATTAAGCTATACTCTAAAGCAGCAGTCATCAAAACGATATGGTACTGGCTAAGAGACAGAAGGGAGAATCAGTGGAATAGATTTGGGGTAAGTGACATCAGCAAAACAGCATATGATAAACACAAAGAGCCCAACTTTTGGGACAAAAATCCACTATTTGACAAAAACTACTGGGAAAATTGGAAAACAATATGGGAGACATTAGGTTTAGATTAACATCTCATACCCTACACCAAGATAAATTCAGAATGGGTCAAAGACTTGAATATAAAAAAGGAAAATGTAAGTAAATTAAGGGAACACAAAATAGTATACTTGTCAGATCTCTGGGAAAGGAAAGATTTTAAAACCAAGCAAGAGTTAGAAAAAATTAGAAAATGTAAAATAAATAATTTTGACTATATTAAATTAAAAAGGGTTTGTACAAACAAAAACAATGCAACCAAAATCAGATGGGAAACAACAAACTGGGAAAAAAGCTTTTTAACAAAAAATTCTTACAAAGGACTAATTACTCAAATATACAAGGAACTAAATCAATTGTATAAAAAATCAAGCCATTCCCCAATTGATAAATTGGCAAGGAACATGAATAGGCAATTTTCAGTTAAAGAAATCAAAAGTATCAAAAAGCACATGAGAAAGTTTCTTAAATCTCTAATAATTAGAGAAATGCAAATCAAAACAACTCTGAGGTATCACCTCACACCCAGCTGTCTGGCTAAAATGATAACAGGGGAGAGTAATGAATGTTGGAGGGGATGTGGCAAAATTGGGACATTAATGCACTGCTGATGGAGTTGTGAACTGATCCAACCATTCTGGATGGCAATATGGAATTATGCTCAAAGAGCAATAAAAGAATGCCTGCCCTTTGATCCAGCCATACCATTGCTGGTTTTGTACCCCAAAGAGATCATAGATAAACAGACTTGTACGAAAATATTTATAGCTGTGCTTTTTGTGGTGGCAACAAATTGGAAAAGGAGGGTATGTCCTTCAATTGGGGAATGGCTGAACAAACTGTGGTATATGCGGGTGATGGAATACTATTGTGCTAAAAGGAATAATAAACTGGAGGAGTTCCAGGAGAACTGGAGAGACCTCTGGGAACAGATGCAGAGAGAAAGGAGCAGAGCCAGAAGAACATTGTACACAGAGACTGATATACTGTGGTAAAATTGAATGTAATGGACCTCTGTACCAGCAGCAATGCAATGACCCAGGACAATTCTGAGGGATTTATGGGAAAGAATGCTACCCACATTCTGAGGAAGAACTATAGGAGTGGAAACACAGAAGAAAAACAACTGCTTGAACACATGGGTTGATGCAGACATGATTGGGGATGTAGGCTCAAAATGACCACATCAATGCAACTATCAATAATATGGAAATAAGGCTTGATAGATGGCACATGTTAAAACCAGTGGAAATGTGCATTGGCTATGGGGGGGGGGTTGAGGGGGTAGAGGAGAAAGTAAAAACATGAAGCATATAACCATGGAAAATTTTTCTAAAAAATTTTTAAAAATTAATAAAAACAAATGTATTTTAACCAGTAGTAATAAATGAATGAACCCCAGAAGGACTACCTATGCTTCTAAGTATTCAGATGCTTAATCTCCATTACTTAAAAAATAAAGGAAAAGGAAACCAAAACACTTTTTTATCTGAGTCTATAAGTAAATTTCTCCTTTGAAGATATGAAGAAATGAGCTGCTCATGAATTGTGGGGTTTTGTTTGTTGGTTGTTTTGTATCTCCTACCCCATCTTCATCAGGTCAGTACTGGTTTTCTGGATGGAAAAGACCAAAGTTTTGGTTTCACAGAACGATAAAAGGAAGAGGGAAAATTTTTCCAGAATGAACTTTGCCTGAAAAGTTTCTGTGCCCATACTACAGCTGGGAGGGAATCAGTCTCAGTGAACTTGTACCATAGGGCTCAGAGAAAAACTCTGAATGAAATGAACACTGGTACTTAATAGATAATAAAAATCAAGTCCCAGAGGGTAGAGGTGGTTTTCCCAAGGTTACATAACAAGTTAGTGACAGAGGGAGAATTTGAATACAGGATTCTGGTCCTGCCCCTTTCACTTTTAAAACATTAAAATCATAGAGAAGATCTGAAATGGGGGAGGTGGGGAGGCTGCACTTGAAGAAAAAAGATACTGTCCTTGAGTCATAATACGGGCACCACTGAAACCTAGGATAAAAGGTTTTGATGATATGCAATCAATTCCAATGAATCCATCATTCCCTGCTTCTTGGTTTTGAGAAGCAGCCAACCACACTTGGGTCTTTTTTTACAAGTTAGAAACACATCATTAGGAGTCCAACTTGGCAAAATTTGATTAATGCAGTTGATCCTTTCCTACATTGCATCCCACTAATATCTCAATAATTTCATGTGGAAAGAGCCCGCTGGGAGCAATGAATTCACTTTCTAAAAATCCAATTTTACGTAAATAGAATCAATTTGAAATTGATTAACTCAGAGCCACAGTCATTTTCTAATAAAAGATGAATGATTTAAAATGATTCTTGATCAGCTATAAAGAAGGTTTGAAGTTTTAATGAGTTTCCCCATAAAACATTTTACAGCTCCATGGTTCACTGTCCATTTATGAACATAGTTTTGCTGTCATGTCTCTGGGCTCTATGCTTAAACCCTGATCAATACCTCCTTTATCTGGGGCAGCATTCTTCTTTGAAGGCAGAAAGACTTTGGGATATTTATCTTAAATAAAAGTAATCTCCAAATAGCAAGACTGCCTTAGATATGGTGGAACTCCTTTCTCTTCTCATGTAACTCTAGGGATAAGCACAGCCAAAGAGTTCACACAGCTTTTAATGATGGAGGAGAGGAGAACAAGAAATGTTTTTAAAAGACTGAGCTGACTTTGAAGTAGGGAGGAAAGAAAATGATAACCTGCTGGTAGAGCCTGACATCCTTACCTAAGGATCCTAGGCAGTTTATCAGTTTATGTCCTAAAGGGGAAAAACACACACACATATACACACACACACAATGCCTAATGGCCTAATGTGAAAAAGACAGAGATATAGCTGAGGGAACATGCCAAAGAACAGAGAACAAAGAACCCAAAACACCTGGCCTGGAACACAGACTGTGGTTTACTAGATACTGGGTCAGGCCAGTGCTCAGTCTGCTCTCTAGCACATATCAGCAGGGTGTTCTATGTCCTTGAGTCTCTGCAACAGACTGCACAATAATCTTGGAAATTTTTGCCATTGAGTGAAAAAACATTAGGAAATCATGCCTTCTTCTGGGGTGAGTGTTGTATCTGAGGGAACTAATCTCCCAAACTCCCAGGGTTTGGGGCAAGCCAAGGGAAGTCTATGGAGGTAAAATTATTTCAGTCAGTCAATAGACATTTATTAAGGGACTACCATGTGCAGTGTTGTGTGCAGATGCAAAGCATGGAATCCCTGCAAAGGTACAGGGAGAGCCTCACCCAGAATTCCAGGGGACCCCCCTAGAGAACTTTGGGTGAGGGGCAGTTGAGAAGGGTTGGAGACAGTTAATTGGTGGGAGTGGATGGGAGCAGAGACTCTGCTTGTTTCTCCTGACTTGGGGTTTCTCCTGAGGTGACCATTATAGCATAAGCTAGTGATTTCTATTCATAGAGTTAGCCTGTTTGTTATTACTATTCTTCACTAATATAATTATATAATTACTTAGTGATTAGAGAGTAAGATATTTATCAATAGCAAGAGAGACAGTTTTAGTTAAATGCTTCCTCCCCTCCAGTGAGGAGGGGGGAAGGGGCATCAATTTAACAGTTCAGGATCACCTTTTCTTTATTCAAATACCTTCATTAACTTCTCTAATTTTCCTTGTTAATTCCTAATATAACTTTTTACCTTCAAATCTGTGCCTGATAATTATTTGGGAAGATACTTACAATTCAGTCTGTATATTTAGTTTGAATCCTGTTGGCTGCCAGTTTAAGATCTCCTCTGTCCTCAACAGTTAGATAGCTAGCTGTTATATCTCCTCTAACTGACCTGAAAGGAATATAAATTAATGAAAAGGAACATTATTGGGGTTTCAGCCATATCAGAAACTTACCAGAAGAATCCTATTCCTGTCTTCATTACCAACTGAAGCAGAAGCAGATACAAACCCCTCCCCCTCTAAGTTTCTGCCCCAATTCTATCATTTTGGTTCCACCTCTTCAATGACATTTTTAAACCATTGCACCCATACTAAACACAATACTTCACATTAGGTCTGACCAGGACAGAGTATGGTGGGACCATTATTTCTATTCTTGGAAACTATGTTCTTATTTCAATACAGGATTGTATTACCTTTTTTGGCTGTCATATCACACTGCTGATTTTTCAGGATTTCTAATTTTGTGTTTTGTGATTTTTAATGTGTTCTTTTTCTAATTTTTTGTTTAATTGAAAGCCCAATTAATTGATCTATTCTTTCTCTATTTTATTTGTAAGCCTTTAGAGATATACATTTTTTCCTATGTTCTGCTTTGTCTGCATTTGATAGATTTTGGTATGTTGTCTCATTGTTGTCATTTTCTTTTATGAAATTGTTGTTTCAATGATTTTCCTTTGACCATTAATTCTTTGAGATTAAATTATTTAATCTCCAATTAAATTTTAATTTCTTCCATGGCCCTTCATTTAATGTAGTTTTGTTGGATTATGATATGAAAAAGGATATATTTGATATTTTTGTCTTTCTGCTTTTGGTTATGAGGTTTTTAATGCCTTGATGCATGGTCGATTTTTGTGAAAGTATCATGTGTAACTGAACAAAAGGTCTATTCATTTCTATTCCCATTCAGTGTTATCCATGGGTTATGCATAGCTAACTTTTCTAAAACTCTATTCATCTCCAGTTCTAAGAGGATAAAATTGAGGTCCTCCACTAGTAAAGTTTTACTGTGTATTTCTTCCTATAACTCATTTAATTTTTCATTTAAGAATTTGGGTCTATGCCATTTGATGCAAATATGTTTAGTATTGATATTACTTCATTGTCTATTGTACCTATTAGCAAAATATAGTTTCTCAGCTTACCTTTTTTAAATTAGGTCTCTATTTTACTTTTTCTTTGTCTGAGATCATGATTACAACCATTGCTTTTTTTTTTAACCACACCTGAAGCATAATAGATTTTGCTCTAGCTTCTTCCTTTTGCTCTTTATGTATCTCTGTTTCAGGTGTGTTCCTTGTAAACAGCATATTGTTGGATTCTGGTCTTTTAATTCATTCTGCTATCCACTTTTGTTTTATGGGTGAATTTATCCCATTCACATTCACAATTAGCATTACTAACTGTATATTCTCTCCAACCTATTTTTCCTATTTATCCTTCTCTCTCTCTCTTTTTAACCCTGTATCTCCTCAAAAGTCTGTTTTGTTCTGACCATTGCCTCCCTTCTCTTATCCACCTCCTACTTCCCTGTATGGTAAGATAGATTTCTATATTAATTGAGTGCATATAGCATTCCCTCTTTGAGGCACTGCTGATGAAAAGTAAGGTTCAAAGTGTTGCCCATCACTATCTCCCTTACAAAAGGACCTTGTTCCCCTATTTTCACAAGTGATAGTGTTCCTTTTGCCCTGTAATTATGACTAGGTCCCCTGCTCCCCTGCTCTTCTGCAACAGCAAGTGCTCGTTCTCCTTTCTACCTTGGAACTAAGACAAGGGCTCCTGATTCCTTGAAAATGACCAAAAGCATTCTTCTCTGCCCTAGAACTGTGACCAGCACTCCTGGTCCTTTGTGGTCTCAAATTCTATCACTCCTTTTGGCCCTAGAACTGAGATTTAGACTCCTGCTTTCCTGCTGCCATGAGCCCTAGCTCTCCTTTCTAATTTGGAACTCAGACTATAGACCTAGATACCTTGTGAATGACCACAAACACTCCTCTCCACCCTAGAACTATGACCAGGGCCCCTATGTCTTTGCAGCTTACAAGCACTAGTGCTCCTTGTCACCCTGGAGCTATGACTCCAGATTGTATATGTGTATTACAACAAGGTCCTGCACTTAATGTACCAAAGGTCCCCTATAATATTTATTTGATCAGTTGTCTAACTACCTTTTCATCTATGGGCTAAGAATTTCTGAAGTTGTTTCTGCCTCTCTTACTGCCATCTCCAAGACCTGTTGCTAAGATTGCCTTAGAATGGCCTGTGAAACACCTTGGGTCAACCACTACTCAGGTGTGACAGACCCTGACTGAAGACTTCCTAAACTGTCTTGAGGTAAAAAATTGTTTTAATCTCCCCATCCCTGGACCTTTCATTGAATATTCTTTTTCAAAATTGATTTGAAGTATGATTTTAAATTCACTCAGAGAGGAATGCTGAGAGAAGTCAGTTAAGTTTCTGCCCCAACTCTATCATTTTGGTTCCACCTCTTCAATGACATTCTTAAACCATTGCACCCATACTAAACACAATACTTCACATTAGGTCTGACCAGGACAGAGTATGGTGGGACCATTATTTCTATTCTTGGAAACTATGTTCTTATTTCAATACAGGATTGTATTACCTTTTTTGGCTGTCATATCACACTGCTGATTCATACTGAGCTCCTAGTCCACTGATATAGTGATAGTGTTTTCAGATAAACTGTCACCTCACTTTTCTTCTCTTATTTTATGATAGGAAAGTTAATATTTTGTCCCTAATTGAGAAACTACTGAATTTTATTTTATTGGCCTCAGGTCAATGATCTAGCCTGGGTTGGGCAAACCATGGCTTTCAGACCAAATCTGTCCTGCTACTAATTTTTGCATGACCTTCAAGTTAAGATTTTTTTTACACCTTAAATTGTTTTAATTTAATTTAATTTAATTTTTTATATTCAGAAATGTAGCAACCATTCTTAGATAACAGGTCTATCAAGATCCTTTTGGACCTTGATTTTCTTCCATTGTATCAGCTACCCCTCCCACATTTGGATCATCTGCAAATTTGATGAGCATAACATCTTTATATTTATCTAAGTCATTGATAAACAATGTTAAACAACCCAAGGCCAAATTTAGACAATGGATTCAATAAGGTACAAACATCATAAAAAATTCTACTCTAGCACCATATTGTGTCGGAGAGATTACCTTGGTACCCAAAGGCTATTCTAATGGTAGCTTTGCCAATTCTAATCTGCTGGAGAGTCTTCCAATATTTTCTAGAAAACTAGTTATGTTTACATTCCAAAGATCAGCCTAGCATAGGAAGTTTATCATCAATGGGTTGAACCCTAAGTGAGGAAGTCTTCGGTCCTAGAAACTCACAAAAAAAAAAAAAAATTAAAAACTACATATTGATCTTCATTCCTGTGCAGCCTCCTTCCATTTCAGTAATGAAAGTCACAATGTTATAAAAAGGGCAGAAGAAATTGTATCATTTTTAGTCATTTTAAAACCTCATATAATTTAATTGTGCTCCAAAAATGGTATCATTGGCCAATGATTGAGTAGATATTTTACTAGAGACTAGATCATATAGTCTTCATTCATATTCTTGTTATGAATAGAATAAGAAGAGATGAAAAAGGCACAACCTAAATGGAAGAATAATCCACTCTTCTTGAAGAGCCAGAATTGGTATTATCATGTGTCTGAAAACAAAACATGTCATTTCATGGTACACTTGGTCATTATGTATTAAAGTACTGATAATGAGCATCTACAAGAGGCTACCATGAAATAATTGTGGCTTATACAACAATATTCATTTCAAAGGATAAAGAGATTGAGAAACTCATGAAGCACAATAAAAATCCTACAAATTAAATGAGATCTTTTTGATAATCAGTAATTTCAGTACAAAGGTAGGCATGGAGGTAGATGGTAAAAAATACTCGAAATGTTGCTGAGACCTCATCGATTTAGAATTTTCCTCCAAAGTGCAGATAAAATTCTCCAAACCTCCCTATCCACTGAAACTTTTAACAATGTTCTCCTGATAGTTCAAGATGGGTAGTCCATTCAAAATACTAATAGTCAAGTCTATAGTATTTATCAAGCCCCTAGGGTGTTCTAGTCATTACACTAAATGCTGGGGATACAAAGAAAGACACAAATAGCCTCTTCTCTGAAGGAGTTTGTAAACTTATTTTTTCATGTCTTGTGAAACAGTGGAGCATTCTAACTGTCCACCTATAATCTCTAGTCACTCACCATGTATATAATAATATTCTCTTCCTACAGTCCTGGCATATAGTATTTTTCATTATTTTTTTTCTTATTTTTCTTCAAAGTTGCACATTGGTTATTTAAGGTGTGCCAATGGTGTTAATGCAATTTTCAGCTTTAATAATGTCAGTCAACAAACATTTATTAATCACCTACTATGGGCTAGTCACTATACTAAGTATAGAGTACAAAGAAAGTCAAAAGATGGTCCTTGTCTTCAAAGAGATCGCAGTCTAATGAGGAAGACAGCATGCAAATAATTACATACAAATATACTATAAACAGGAAAAACTGGAAATAATTAGCAAAGGAAAGACACTAGAATTAAAAGGAATTGAGAAAGGCTTCTGCAGAAAGTGAGATTTTAGCCATTTGAAGGAAGCTAGGAAAGACAAAGATAAAGAGGAAGAGCATTCCAGGCATGAGGAACCGTCAGTGAAAACACCACTTAGGAGATGGAGCAACAAGTTGGTCTATGTCATTTAACTAAAGAGTGGTATAGTTGGAGGAGGGAGAGATGTCTGGAAAGGCAAAGAGGAGGCTGTAAATATGTTATGAAAGATTTTAAATCTATAATTGGTCCAAGATGTTATAGGGAGACACTAGCGTATATTGAATGGGGGGGGGGGGTGACATGGTCATACTTCAGAAATATAAATTTACCAAACTTGCCCCCAAAAAGCATTTAAAAGTTTAATTAATTATATTTTTTTACATTTATTTACTTTTGTGAATTTTGAAAAATAAAACTAATTTTAATAAGATAGGGGCAAGAAGCATTTCTAAATCACCCTTAATTCTAGCACCTTCCCTATATTGATTATTTCCTAATTATACTATAGGATGTTGTGTATTCAAGGAAAACTAGCACCTATATGTGAGTGTAACATGTTACAGTGAGGGCTTGATGAGCCCTTTCCAGGACTATTCATCTACCTTTGATGTCCACCTCTCACTCAACTCTCATCTGTGGCTTCAAGAAACTGTAGTTTGCACAGCACCACACCTCAGCAAAACCATCTTGGCATTTGGGCTAAACAGGTTGAGGGTTACCAATGGCCACAAAGTCATCAATGATTAGGAGAAGTGTACCCCAATCATATGAAGACTTCCCCTAGTAGAATGGGTGGCTGACAACAAATTGGTCCAATGGCCATGAAGGCAGCTAAAGAACCTGTGGAGCACTTAGAGCTTGGTAAGACAAAGAAGATGCCAAGATTATCTACTGCCTGGGCCATTGCCAGTTATCTTGAATTTTTTCTTATTTTGATGAAGCTGTAAGAGACAGTGAGACTTAAAAGAGAGAGAGAGAGAGAGAGAGAGAGAGAGAGAGAGAGAGAGAGAGACTGATGACTCTGAGCAACTCTACCTCATCTAAATCTAATTCATATACAAGTCAAGACATTACTCCATGATGTCATTGGTCTTCTTCAAAAAATGAAGGACAAATAATAATTTATCTTGTATATAGCTTGTTTGCACATATGTTTGCTTCTCTCCCCCATTGGACTGTGAGCTCCTTGAGGGTAAGGTTTATTTTTTGGCCACTTTTGTGTTGTTAGTGCTTAGCACAATGCCTGGCACATAGTAGGTACTTAACAAACGCTTAATAACGTAAAAATTGTGCATTATATACTTCATGTGTGATAATTCCTAGATGGCATTTTCTCAGACTGGTGGTTAAGGAGTAGCTGATTAAATTTTTTTCAAAATTCAAAAATTGTCTAGAGAGCTATATGGCATAAAAAGCAAAAGGGTACTTATTCTGAATTTTAATAAGAAACATCAATATTTTTAAATCAATCTTTCAAATTTTTTTTAAAAATAAGTTTGTAGCTTTTATACTACTAAAGTTATTAAAGTTTAAAACTGCACTAAGACTTTTGGAACACTGTATAGTGTAACTTGTTCACATCGATTGTGCTTCTCCCTATTGCCCTCTGTATGATATTCATTTCAACTTCTTTGAAGTCTGTTGTATTTTGTGTCTCACAGCCTCACAGCAACTTCAGTCAGTTCTCTCCACCCAAACCAAGCAATATCTCTGCCTGCAGCTATGCTGTTGTAAAAATAAATTGTTCTTCTAGAATTCCTTCCATCCTTCAAAATCCAGGACTCAAAGGGACTGCTTGAGCAACAACTCCACGTAGGTCTCTGTGGTTTCTGACCTTCTCCCTAAGTTTTGTGAGAACTTGACCAAAGTGCCCTATCATTGTCAGTTCCTTAAGGAAAATCTGAGATGCTATGGACCCAGACTGCCATGTTTTATCAAAATCTACCCACACTTTGGTCTTTTGGTCTTTCAAGAGGGAAATGTCAGGGTTCGATTTTTTTTCCTCTTCTGATATGAGAAGAGGGATAAGAATAATGCCATTGAGGGTTAGGGTACAATAGCCTGTACCATAAAATCTGTGTGGTATGGGGGGTAGGGGATCATAGATGTAAAGCTTTCCATTTTCCAAATTATCACTCCTCTTTCCCCCACTTCAAAATTCCTGATCCTTCTTTTTTTTGCTGGGGGAAATAAAGGGATTTGATAAGTTAATTCACATTAAAGTAACAAATGATCCACAAAAGTTAAAATGTTATATCCCCTATGACTATACTTAACATTTTTAAAAGAT
The DNA here is from genome assembly GCF_016433145.1 of Gracilinanus agilis. Classification (NCBI taxonomy): domain Eukaryota; kingdom Metazoa; phylum Chordata; class Mammalia; order Didelphimorphia; family Didelphidae; genus Gracilinanus; species Gracilinanus agilis. The sequence goes on from NC_058130.1 coordinate 398,761,009, forward strand.
CATTCCCACCAAAATGAATGAATCTCTAACCGTGGGATTTTTAAGATTGTTATTACAAGACTGAAACAGGATGGTGAAACATTAGAGAGATTACAGGACAGGCCAAGAAGGAATGAATGAACTTTTACAAAGACCCTTTCAAGGGACTCTATATTTTTGGGGTGTAAAGACTCAGAAGCAATACAACAGTCTAGATAGCTCGGAACCAAAAAAGTTATCAAATGCCACTCTGAGGAAGGGGAGTGTGGAGAGGTGTCTAGCAACCCTCAGGCAGCACTTGCTCACATAGCAGCTCTTCACACCAATGTACTACACTTTACTTTCAACTATGAACTTCTTTTCCAGCCTGTCTCCTTCCATTATTGCTATGCTGACAACAAACAAATCAGAAGTCTGCTTACAAATCCTAGAAACAATCATTTCTCCCATGCTGGAATGGAAGAGGATAAAAATGATCTCATAGCTTGGGTCTTTGAATGGGTAGTCCACTCAGTAATATCTTCCTGTTATTCTCTAAGAGTCAACTCATGTTTATACCTTTGGCTCAACTGAAAATCTTCCTATTTGGCTGAAGCCACTAAAATAACTTACACTTCAAATCATTATTTTATTTTAAGGGAATGATTCACTATAAACTGCGAGCATTGTAATATGAAGAAAATACATCAATCAGCTAGCTCTCTCTCTCAACCCTCTGTGGTCCACAATGAATACTTACTTCATCTCTTCCTGACCTTGCTTCCCTCCTCTAGAGAGATAGGAAGTCATGAGTCCAGCCTGGCCCCATCCCCAAAACCTGTCTCTGGCCTCAAGGTCAATTTAGAGAAAAGAAGAATTTCAGGATAATGGAGTGAAGTTTCAAAGTCTGGAAGCCACTCCTGTACTCTGCAGTACTTCCCTATTATAAATGGGAGTGCCCTTTCAACAACTCTAAAGCTCTTACCAACCCAGGTATTGGCAGAAGTGATGAAATTCCCCACTGCTGCATTTGTTATAGCGAGGAGCCAAAGCCTGATCTTATTAGAGGAGAGAAAGAACTTTTAAAGTTCCCCAACTCCCCTGTAGGACAAAAGAACAACCTGCCATTTTCCCTCCTTCTTCCTGCTTTTCTCCCTTCTTCCTAATTTAGTTTTCAAAACTTTGGTGGCTCAGTGGGCTCATTCAATCTGAGTCCACAATGGTTTGAATCCATTGCTAAGGCCCCTACAGTCAGGAGTAGGGAGGAAGGAAACAAGGAGGCAAGAGGCAGGAGTGAGACCCAGGGGGAGAGAAGATCAGAACAAGGGAGGTGAACTGATTTTCCTTCACTGGATCCCAGCTTTCTTTTTATCTAAAGCTTTCCTGTGGTATTCAAATGCTAAGGAGGCAAAGTTTGTGCCTAAACATCACTTTAGTCAAAGAACTCAAAAGGCAAATAATGTAGCAATGGACTCCATAGCCTGCCAAAAATAAAAAATAAAAATTTAAAAAAAGGTCAAGAGCCTGCAAATTGTGCTTTCCCATTCAAATTTATGATTTGGAGCTGTGCTCAGCAGGATATATGATGTCGCCCTTCTCCTCTTTCTTTCCTTATGCCTCCTCAACTTGGCAGCTTGACTAGCTCCATTATCTTTTCTTCTCTCATTGTCAGTGGGGAAGAACCCTATCCCACTGTTTCTTCCAGCTTAGCTTTTCTAAACAGCAGTTCAGAAGGGTAGAGGGAAATCAGCAGTGTATAAATAAATGATTTGTTCAAAGTTCCTCCAATGCAAAGAACCTAGATTGGACTGAGAGAGCACCACTATAGGGAGCCTCCTTTTCTGATGCCAAAGACTTATACAGTCATGGAGAAACCATCTGCCAAGTGTTAATCCAGGTGCCAGATTTGGCTCTCAGAAAAATTGTGAAGTTGATCAAATTTATTGTTAGGACTCCAGCTACCCCGTCTTTTGGTCTATCTGTACCTCCCTTCAGTAACAGGCCTTCATTCACAGCTTCTCCATCTAAAAACCTGGTGGTCTCATGCCTTCTTTCTCTTCCTCTCCCATCTTAAAATGCTGTTCCGAGATCCTGCATTTACAACTAAGATGGGAAATAACTTTAAATTATGTTAACCCTTCTAGGGTACTGCCTTTTCTTAAGAATCAAGGATAGAAAAAATCAGAATTTCATCAAATCATAGGCCAATGGGTCTAGAGCTGGAAGGGACCTCTACGATCCTCTAATTCAGCCTCACTGAGGAGAGCTAAGTGATTGATCCAAAGTCACAATGACAATAAGAGACTGAGGGCATTTAAACTTAGGTTCTCTGACTCCAAACCCAGTTATCCTCTCTGCTTCAAGTCTCAACAAGCAGATAACACAGGGAGCCACACTATTGCCTTTGACATTATGTGGCTCTCAAAGCCCAGTCCTTCACCAACATTCTGGAGGTTAAAAGATCAAGTTCTACCTTGACAGTTAATTTTAAAAGGATCATTATCTCTCTTTTGGTTCACTGTTTCTAACAGTAGTTTACCTTGGAAATGAAGTTCAAATCTGTTATTATTCAGTCATTTCAGTCATGTCCAATTCTTTGTAACCTCTAGACAAAGATATTGGAGTAGTTTGCCATTTTTTTCGCCAGTTAATTTGACAGCTGAGGAACCTGAGGAAAACAGGATTAAGTAACTTGCCCAGAGTTACACAGTCAGTAAATGTCTGGAGCTCCATTTGAACTTGGGTCTTCCTGACTCCAAGCCCAGCACTCTATCCACTGTACCACCTAGTTTATGACTAGGCTTATACAAATATGCATACTGGAAATCCAGCTCCCATACAAGTTCTCAAAACAATTGTAATTCTGGGAAGGGGTCAACCTTTATTCTATCAAAAAAAAAACACAGAAAATGCAAAGGACTCACATAAAGGAGTCCATAAACACTTACAATCTCCCTTACCCCAATATAAGCAGACACACAGAACACTCACAGAAGCTCTTCCTCAGAAGAAAAGTAAATTTAATTTTTGCTGGAGTAACTCTTTTCCATTTCAGTGAAATTCTTCTCTCTCACTAAATTCTATACATATGCTTCTGAGGCAACTCTCAGTAATGCCTTGGCTGCTCCCATCACTTGGGCTAGGAATATCTAATTTCAGGAACTGTCCTCCTGGACCCTTAAATATACCAGGCACTAAAATTGTTTACTTTGCCTAGGCATAAGTCCAGCATCACCTGGAACCACTATATACACCAGAAAAAAGCAGACAGAGGAAAATATAAAAGTGATATTCATTCTAACCAAAGGAGCTCTGGGAATTTGTTAGGAATTGTATATCATGGTCATATGAGATACTCATTTTAGTACTCAGAAGTCATGAGAACAAGTTGCTCAAGGTATTTATTTAAAACCCTTGCCTTCCATCTTATGTGGTTCCAAGGCAAAAAAGCAATAAGGACTACGCAATGGAGGTTAAATGACTTGTCCAGGGTCGTGCTGCTAGGACATATCTGTGATTAGATTTGAAACCAGGACCTCCTAAACCTGGCTCTCAATCCACTGAGCCACCTAACTATCCTTTCAATGCAGTTTTTACAAGCACTGGTCCAACCCAATGTAGCATCATCAGTTCTTGGCACATGTTCTCAAGGACTGGGATCATGGCCAGTCCTGGTTACATCAGAATCAGTTTGGATACTATTTATAAACGTTTCTGAAATCCTTGTTCAGTGACCAATGGGTGGGCATGCTACCAGATGAAATAAATCATATCAATTTTGATGGTATTGCTATAAATTAACCAGAAGGCAAAGGAAATTGCAGCTAAATTGAGGGATGTCTCATAGATTGTCTTTGGAGGGGCAAATAACAGAGTTGGTAGAGTTGGTTTCATTCTTTATCTAAAGACAACAAGACACTTCATTTTGTGATGCACTTAGTCATTTCACATTCCAGTGCTCATGAAAAATATTTGAAAAAAAATTCACTATGAAAATCATTGTTGCCCATGTGCCAACATCTGTTGCAGAGAACAGACAAGGGAGTAGAGAAATTCTTCAAAGAACATTTTATAAAAAGTTCTTAAAGCAAAAACAGTCTGAGCACAGTAGATGGCGATAACAACTGGGATCAGGTTCTACCTGTGACATATTGGGCATATGACAACCTCTCCATGCCCCAGACAGCTCTCTAAGAACCTAAGCCATAGAATAATTGACAACGTGTCTTGGCAGAACTAGTGCAATTACAAGTCCATACTTTTCCACTTCCCAAAATTAAATCAATGTATACTTTAATCCTCAGTGACTTTCACTGCCAATGTGGCAGAGGAGTGGATGGTGAAAAATACATTGGAAAATGGGACTCAAGAGTAAGACCAAAGGCTTATAGATTATACAAAAGTCTCACACCTATAAATCACAAATAGCTTCTTCAAGAAGAGCATAAGGAAATGTTGAATATTGTGAATGCAAAATACCATCACAAAATATTAATTCTATTTTAATAGACAGGAAATTACGAACTTGCTAATGGGGGATTTCTCTTAGAATCATTATTATACAGTCAGAATAACAATTTTATAAAACAAAGACCAAGACCAGTAGCAAAAAAATTTTAAAGAATAAAAATGAGAAATTATGGTATAATTGAGTATACAATACTCAATTATGGTATGTAATTGAGTATACCATATTCAAGTATGGTATAATTGAGGCAACTCCAACCTGACCTATTTAAACAAAAAGACAAATGGGAAATAGATTTTAAAAAAATAGACATCGCATTAAGTATCAACATTTCCTAAGAAGTTTAATTGATTAAAATTAATTTCTATATAGCAGATATCAAAATTTTCCATAAATTTCTTCAGCCAACAAATACTTGGTCTCCTTGACAAGTGGATAAACATTATATCCAAGGACAATGCTGGTCTAAACTATAAATTCATTTGCAAAATCTTTTGTGGGACATAGTAAAGACTATGAGTTATATCTCATAAAATTGTAAACCTATATATACACACATATATATTTACATATAAACACACATTTATACACATAAACATATTCTTTCATTCAGACTATTTTTTCAGGATCTTTCCATTTTTTTTATTTTAACTTTTTATTGACTAGGGACACCTTTTGACAAATTTTAACAAATCTGAAAAATTAATAATAATTAATGGAACTTGTCAGACGGTGTCCCCAGTCTCTCTGCTGCTCTCCACATTTTAAAAAATGGCAAGAAGAGAAAAGAAGTTTACAGAATCAGGGAAGACAAGTGTATTTAAGGATGAAACCTGAAGGCAAAATATAAAGGTAAACAGACAAATGAAAAAGAACTGTCTAAATGTTGAAAGCAATCTCTCTTCTCCAACAGTGAGACTAGAGTGACCGCATCTGCACTCCAACACCACAGTTCCCAGCAGTATTGCATGACTAGAAATGGCACTCCAAGAAGAAAGATACAAACATAAAATGAAGAAAGTACTAGATCAAGTAAACCCAAAAGAGAGTTGTTTTCGAAGGCTAATGACCAGGAATTGGAAGTCCAAAGTGTGAGAATTAGAGGTAGGGATGAAATAAAGGAAGCCTGGGCACCTCATGAAATAATGCATGAAGATAGTATAGCATGTGTGAAAGATAAATGTGGTTAGTAATTTGGAAAAAGTAGAGTTTCACCAGATTTGGTGGGTTTTTAGTACCAAGGTAAGGATTTTTAAATTTATTCAGTAGGCAGTAGAGATCCATTGAAAGGTTTAAGTTTGGTGCTTAGATATGTGGCTAAGGGAAATCAACCTGTCTGTGGCTTGAAGAATAAATTGAGAAGGAAAAGAATGAAGGTGAGGAAAAAGTAAGGAAGTTTTTTTGAAAAGTAAAGGTGGGTAGTAATATATAAATTTCTAACCAGGGTTTTTTTACCCCTAGGACAAATAACATTCTTACTTCATGATGGGAGGTAGACATCATCTTATGGATAGAGGGGAAAAAAAACAGGATACCACAAGGCCATTAATGGGGAAGCCGTGAATGTGTGTTTGTGTGGGCATGCAAGTACACATACAGGATCAAGCCATTTGGTAACTTCCTTTTTAAACTACTCTAGATTTATTCCCAAAATTCAGTTCCTGGAAGGTGAAGACATGGTAGCAAATTCTATGGCAAACTAGTACATGCTTTTGGGGAATAGATAGAAGGAGGATTTGAAACCAACCCTCTAGGCCTTCCCCACCCAAAAAAAAAATCCTCATATATATCACATTAGAGTTGAGAAGACACTTTAGGGAGCATTCTGGCCCATTGTCTTAATTTATAGAAACTGAGACTTCAGAGAGGGGAAATCATATGCTCAAGGTAACAAAGGAGGCCTCATTCAACTCTTACTGAAATTAAAGTTGAATTAAGGTGGAGTCAAATGGATTCCAAAACTCATAGAGTCATGACCTCCCAGAGCTGGAAGGTACTACTGGGCCACCTTAGCAAATATTTCAGAGAGGAAAACTAACATCCAGGAAAAGCAACATACAAGATATGGTTAAATTCCAGTAGAAAATATTCCCCCTGAAAGCAGAAACTGGATACTGATAACATGTCTCACAGGGTTGCTGTAAGGCTCAAATAAGGAGATATTTAGAATGTACTTAGCATCAATCTTGGCACACAATAGCATTTAGTTAATTATTATTCCCCTTCCTGTGTATTCTCATGACCTTAGAGATAGTAGATGCTTATTTAATGTTTATCTAACTGAATTGAATGAAATAATTTATTTTATTGATGTCTCACAGAATTTTTTTCACTGTACAAGTTCTTTAAAATAATTTTTTTAATTTTTACATTACATAATTTTCAGAATATTTTATTAAAGAACTTTTTTTAGGAGGAAATGATCTTTCAAAAATCTGGAAATTCATATATTCATTCATTCTCTCCTAGTCCTTCTTTTAACTGGCTGACTGCTCCTAGTTTCCTTTTTTCAATCTTCATCCCATGTGGCAATATCCATTAACCATGGGGTATCCTCCAGGAGTCTGTCCTGAACCTTGTTCTCTGCCCTCTGTATCATCTCATTTGATTATCTCAGAATCCATCTTGTTTAACTAATTTCTTTTTTCTTTTTTTTATTTAGAATATTTTTCCATGGTTACATGATTCATAATCCCCCCTACTCCCTGCTCTTTCCTCCCTCCTCCTGAATCCAACAAGCAGTTCCACTGGGTTATACATGTATCATTGTTCAAAACCTATTTCCGTGTTATGCATATCTGCAGTATTGAGATCCTTTAACATCAAAACCCCAATCATATCCCCATCATATTACCTTATCAATTACATATTTTTCTAAAGCAGTTCCATTGCCACAGTTCTTTCTCTTTGTGGACAGCATTCTTTCTCACAAGTTCCTCTGAATTGTCCTAGGTCATTGCATCACTGCTAGTAGAAAAGTCTATTATATTTGATTTTGCCATAGTGTATCAGTCTCTGTCTATAATGTTCTTCTGGTTCTGCTCCTTTCACTCTGTATCAATTCTTGGAGGTCTTTCCAGTTCACATGGAATTCCTTTTAGGACAATAGTATTCCATCACTAACAGATACCACAATTTGTTCAGTCATTCCCCAATCAATGGACACCCCCTCATTTTCCAATTTTTTGCTACCACAAAAATATATAAATATATTTGTACAAGACTTTTTCCTTATTATCTCTTTGGGGTACAAACCAAGAAGTGATATGATTGGGTCAAAGGGTGGGCATTTATTTAAAGCCCCTTGTGTATAGTTTCAAATTGCCTTCCAGAATGGGTCAACTAATTCACCACTCCACCAGCAGTGTATTAGTATCCCAATTTTGCCACATCCCCTCCAGCATTTATCACTTTCTTTTGCTTCCATATTGCATTCCACACTGCTAGGTGTGAGGTGGTACCTCAGAGTTGTTTTAATTTGCATTTCCCTAATCAGGATGAATTTAGAGCACTTTTTCATGTGCTTATTGATAGTTTCGATTTCATCATGTGAAAACTGCCTATACATATCTCATTACCATTTGTCGATTTGGGAATGGCTTGACTTTCTGTAAATTGGACTTAGTTCCTTATACATTTGAGAAATTAAACCTTTGCCAAAGAGTTTTGTTATAAAAACTTCTCCCAGTTTGTTGCTTTCCTTCTAATGTTGGTTGCATTGGTTTTGTTTCTACAAAAACATTTTACTTTGATATAATCAGTCACTCATTTTACTTTTTGCAGTATTCTCTATCTCTTGCTTGGTCTTAAATTCCTTCCTTTCCCACAGATCTGACAGGTATGCTATTCTATGTTTACCCAATTTATTTATGATTTCACTCTTTATAGTTAAGTCATTTACCCATTTTAAATTTATCTTGATATAGGATGTAAGATGTTGATCTAAACCTAATTTTTCCCATACTTTTTTCCAATTTTCTTAGTAGTTTTTGTCAAATAGTGAGATCTTGTCCCAAAGATGGGATTTTTTAGGTTTATCAAACACTAGCTTACTAAAGTCACTTACCTCTAGTCTATTCCATTGATCCAACCTTCTGTCTTTTATCCAGTACCATATTGTTTTGATGACCACTGCTTTATAGTGCAGTTTAAGATCTGGTACTATTAGGCCCTCATCCTTCACATTTTTTTCCATTAGCTCCTTTGATATTCTTGATCTTTTGTTCCAAATGAATTTTGTTATAACTTTTCCTAATTTAGTTTAAAAGTTTTTAGGTAGTTTGATAGGAATGGCACTGAATAAGTAGCTTAATTTGGGTAGTATTGTCATTTTTATGATACTAGCTCATCCTACCTAGGAGCAATTAATGTTTTTCCAATTGTTTAAATCTAGTTTTAATTGTATGGAAAGTGTTTTATATTTGTGTTCATATAATTCCTATGTTTGTCTTGGCAGATAGATTCCTAAATATTTTATATTTTCTAGAGAAGTGATGGGCAAACTTTTTAAAAGATGGGACCAAAGGAAAGGAAATGCTCATCTGTCAGTCTGCTTCTAAAGCAATTCTTTCAAAGTTTCATTGTATTTTATCCTACTCATTGTATTCATCAGATTAGGAATGATATCCTGAGGATGGATAGGACATTTCAGGGGGCCCACATCTGGCCTGTATGGGCTGTTGTTTGCCCATCACTGGTCTAGAGTGATTTTAAATGAACTTTCTCTTTCTAACTCCTTCTACTGAGTTATGTTGTAAATATATAGAAATACTGATGATTTATGTGTGTCTCTCTTGGGCTCTACAACTTTGATAAAGTTGTTAATTATTTCTACTAATCTTTTAGTTCATTTTCCAAGGTTCTTTAAGTATACCATCATATCATCTGCAAAAAGTGATAGTTCAATTTCCTCATTGCCTATTTTAATCCCTTCAATTTCTTTTTCTTCTCTAACTGCTATCGCTAGCATTTCTAGAACAATATTAAATAAAAGAGGTGGTAATGGATATCCTTGCTTCACTCCTGATCTTATTGAGAAGGCTTCTAACTTTTACCCATTGCAAATTATACTTGCTGATGATTTTAAATGCATATTATTTATTATTTTGAGAAATGACCCTTCTATTGCTATAGTGTTTTCAATAGGAATGGGTGTTGTATTTTGTCAAAGGCTTTTTCAGCATCTATTGAGATAATCATGTGATTTCTGTTGGTTTGGTTGATGATATGGTCAATTATATGGATGGTTTTTCTAATATTAAACCATACTTGCATTCCTGGCATAAATTCCACCTGATCATAGTGAATAATCTTCGTGATAACTTCCTGGAGTCTTTTTCCTAGTATTCTATTTAAGATTTTTGCATCTATGTTCATTAAGGAGATTGGTCTATAGTTATCCTTCTTTTGTTGTGGTCTGTCTGGCTTTGGAATCAGTACCATATTTGTATCATAAAAGGAGTTTGGTAAAACTCCTTCATTGGTTGTTTTGTCAAATAATTTGTATAGTATTGGGATTAGTTGTTCTTTAAATGTTTGATAGAATTCACTTGTGAATCCATATGGCCCTGGGGAATCAAGTTCCTTGATGGCTTATTCAATTTCTTTTCTGAGATGGGATTATTTATGTATTCTATTTCCCCTTTCCTTAATCTAGGCAATTTATATTTTTGTAAATGTTCATCCATTTCATCTAGATTTTCTTATGTACTGCCATATAATTGAGTAAAGCAATTCTCAATAATTAACTTAATTTCTTCTCGGTAGAGGTGAGATCACCCTTTTCATCTTTGATACTGTTAATTTGATTCTTTTCTTTCCTTTTTATTAGATTAACTAGTACTTTAGCTATTTTATTTGTTTTTTCAAAGTACCAGCTCCTAGTCTTATTTATTAGTTCAATAGTTCTTTTACTTCCAATTTAATAATTTCTCCTTTAATTTTTAGGATTACAATTTAGTTTTTAGCTGGGGATTTTTAATTTGTTCTTTTCCTAAATTTTTTACATTGTAATCCCAATTCATTGATCTCCTTCCTATATTTTGTTGGTATAGGCACTCAGTAATATAAATTTTCCTCTGAGTACAGTTTTGGCTGTATCCCATAGGTTTTGATATGATGTCTCCTCATTGTCATTCTCTTTAATGAAGGCTGTAATTGTTTCTATGATTTCTTCTTTGACCCACCAGTTTTGAAGGATCTGATTATTTAGTTTCCAATTAACTTAAAATTTACCTTTCCATGGACCCTTGTTAATTATAATTTTTACCACATTATAATCTGAAAAAGTGGCATTTATTATTTCTGCTTTTCTGCATTTGTTTGCAATGTTTCTATGCCTTAGTACACAGCCAGTCTTTGTACATGTACCATGTACTGCTGCAAAGAAGTTATATCCTTTTTATCCCTGTTCAGTTTTCTCCAGATATCTATTAACTAATTTTTCTAGCATTTCATTTACTTCCCGTTCTTCTTTTTTATTTATTTTTTGGTTCAATTTATCCAATTCTGAAAGAGGAAGGGTGAAATTCCCCCACTAGTATGGTCTTACTGTTTACAGTACCTTTTAGCAGACTGTAATTTCCTTCCTTATCTCTTTTAATCAGATCTATTTCTACTTTGGCTTTGTCTGGTATCATGAGTGCTACTACTGTTTTTTTTTTTTACTTTAGATGATGCATAATAAATTCTGCTCCATCCTTTTACCTTGAATCTGTGTGTCACCCTGCCTTAGATGTATTTCTTGTAGACAACATAGAGTAGAATTCTGGTTTTTCATCTACTCTGCTATCCACTTCCATTTTATAGGTGAATTCATCTTATTCACATTTGCTATGATTATTAATTGTGTATTGCCCTCCATAATATTATCCCCTTTAGATTCTGCTCTATTCCCTTTCACTCTCTTCCTCCTCACCAGTATTTTGCTTTTTGTCACCCTCCAGTTTCCCCTCCCTTCAATTACCTCTCCTTCCCTTGTGTTGTTCCCCTTCTTCTTCTCTGTAGGGTAAGATAGAATTTTATGCCTCACTGAGTATATTCCTTTTTCCCTCTCTGAGCCAATTACAATAATTTGAGAGTAAATTGTAAGTATTGCCCATCACCACCCTTATCTTCCCCTCTCTGTATTGATTGTTTTCATCTCTTTATGTTATATAATTTATCACATTCTATCTCTCCCTTCCCTTTTCTCTCAGTGCAACCCTCTCTTTCATCCCTTGATTGATTTTTTACATGTCATTTATATGCATACATATCATATCATACATACATGTCATTCCATATCATCACATTTACATATACATCATATCATCAGATATCATCATATACCTTATATTATCATAATCAGCTTATTTCTCCACCGTCTTTCTGAGTAAATTCCTTCTACCTTGTCCTCTACTAAGAGCAATTCTTGAAAATTACAGAGATTCTTTTTCCATGTAAACATATAAACATTTTTACCTTAATGAGTCCCTTAAATTTTCTCTTTCTCATTTACCTTTCTGGGCTTCTCTTGTGTCTCATATTTGGCCTTCAGATTTTTTGTTTAAATCTAGCTTATTTGTCAGGAATGTTTGGAAATCTTATATCTTATTGAATGACCATTTTTTCCCCTGAAAAAAATATTCTCAGTTTTTCTGGATAGGTGACTGTGGGTTTTAAACCCAAAAATGTTGCCTTCCTGAATACCATATTGAAATAGGTAGCCTTTCTAGAGGGATATAAGATGAAACAACCCACCTAGGAACTTCCCCAAGGCCAGTGGAACACAAACCTTATAACAGTAAAATCAGGTTTATTAATGTTAGAAAAAATAATAAATACAGTCCTAAATCTATCCAGCTATATCTCCTCCCTCCAAGCTGTGAGATCCTCATGAATCTGTCTTCTGGTCTTCTCTGTCCCTTCTTAAATCTCTCTGCTCTTATCTAAACCCCAAAAAACCTACATGACTCTAAACTACTCTAATTACTATGGATTAACAAAAAGAGGAAAAAGGAAAGGACTCACAGGTGAATTTGAGCCCTTACCCAAAGCCTGGAGTTGGCTTCATTATATAACCCAAAGTCCCAGAAAACAATCTTTGGATCATCTTGGCCCAAGAGGATTTCTGGCAGATAGATCATGGCAGAAGGTCTCTGTACCTTAGGTAACACAGTTTTCTCCAAAGCAGATTCTCAACCGAGGAGTCAATAATCTCTCCATGAAATTATAAAGACCTAGGGAAAATCTCCCAGAGCAAAACCTCTTTCTTGCAGCTCAGTGGAAAACAGGCAGAGAGCAATGGAAGTTAACAGTTCCAAAACTCCCACAATCCTTCTCTCCTTCTCAGAATCCTCTCCCAAGGCTTGTATCCAAATTCCCTTCTTTTCCTCTTAAAGCCAAAACCTGAAATATACTCTATCCTTTACCTCACCACCTACAATATTCCATGCCTTACAATTCTTTAATGTAGAGATCGCTAGGTCCTGAGTAATCCTGATTGTAGTTCCATGGTATTTGAATGGTTTCTTTCTGGCTGTTTGATGTATTTTTTCCTTGACTTGATTTTAGCTAATTTACATTCCTGGGAGTTGTCAATTGAGGGTTTCTTTCTAGAGGCGATCTGTGAATTCTTTCCATTTCAATTTATTTTCTTGTTGTTATGATGATAATAACAAATAATTTGGAGAAGCAGATAATGTGTCAGGGCCAATATTAGAGCTTCAAGTCAAGAGCCAGAGATTGACAGGCTTCAGTGAGGAAAGGAGGGGGCTAAACACTCGGCTCTCAAACCCCTCCCCCCTAACAGTTGCTGTTTCAGTTGGGTATGGAGACAAGATCAGATCCTGGTAAGTTTCAATTATGGCTGAAACCCCAATGATGTTCTTTTTCTTTAATTTATATTCCTCACAGATTTTGATAGATGAAGTAAACCAAAGCTAGTTAACTAACAGTTGAGAACAGAGAAGATCTTCTTAAACTGGCAGCAGACAGGATTCAAACTAGATGTCCAGACTGAGTTGTGAGTATTCCCCCCAAATAATTATCAGGCACAGATTTGAAGATAAAGGTTATATTAAGTAATAACAAGGAAAACTAGAGAAGGTTAATGAGGGTTTTAGGATAATGAGAGGAGACCCTGAACTGTTAGATTGATGCTGCCCTTCCCCCCTCCTCACAGGAGGGGATTAAGGCACCTAACTAAAACTGGCACTCTTGCTATTAATGAATATCTTTACTCTCTAATCACTAAGTAATTACATATTGATATTAATGAAGAATAGTAATAACAAATAGGCTAACCCTATGAGTAGAAACCACTAGCTTATGCTACAATGGTCACCTCAGGTGAAGCCCCAAGGACTTTCGTGGTCTGCTCTCTAGTTACTCCTCCATCTTGGCTCCACCCCCGGAAGTCTATTACAGAATTTTTAAAAATCTTATTTGAGAGAGCAGCTGGGTAACTCAGTGGATTGAGAGCCAGGCCTAGAGTGAGAAGGTTCCAGGTTCAAATGTGGCCTCAGACACTTCCTAGCTTTGTAACCCTAGGCAAGTCACTTATCTTACCACTCTTCTGACTTAGAACCAATACATAGTACTGATTCTAAGATGGAAGGTAAGAGTTTTGTTTTTTTTTTTTTAAATCATATTTCATGAAAGTTCCTATAGTGGAAAGAGTGCTAAGCTTAAGATAACATTAAATGAGATCACATATATAAAAAGTGCTTTGAAAACTGATAAAGTATTAAATAATAATAATATTTGCCCTGAGTTCAAATCCTAGTTCTTTCATTTATTGCCAGCATGACATTGAGAACAGTACCCTCCCTCTCAGGACCATCAACTTCCTTATCTATTAAATAGGAAACTAGACTAAATTATCTCTGAAGTCCTTTTCACATATAAATCTTTGATCCTATTACTCTTTTCTTTTCTTTTTTAAATTTTTTAAACTTTACTTTCTGTTTTAGTAACAACCCTAAGGCAGAAGGGCTTGGGTGTGGCAAATGGGGTGAAAGTGACTTTTCCAGGGACACACAGCTAGGAAGCATCTGAGACCAAATCTAAACCCAAGACTTCTCGACCCCAGGCTTGGTGCTTTATACATTGTGCCTCTCTATTACCCTTTTCTATTCCAGACCACTGACCACAGTGGGGAAAAAAATTTAGAGTGAAGGAACAAGTAAAACTATTTACTTCTTTTCATTAAACAAGTATAAAACATTTGACCCACTTGCTTTGGGAATGAAGAATATAAAATAACCTGTTAGTAGATAAAAAGAAAAATACTTTAAAAAATTCTTCAGTTCCAAAATGTAAGAAATTTAATGGAAAATATGAAGGAAGGCTTACAGCAAAAAAAAAAAATTAGGGGAAAGGGAGAAAGAGGCAGAGGGAACTAGGGAGAGAGATAAACACTGAAGATAAAAGCTGAGAGAGTTAAAGAGGGAGAAAGTTATCACCTGCCATCACTACTCTTAGAAAGCTAATCAATCAGCTGATTGCAGTTAACAGGTCTTTGACTGTCCCCCCATCAGTAAACCCCCCGAGGATGCCTGTGAATGGGGCAGCCACAGCAGGCCAGCCTCCCAGCAGCCCACCAGGGGAGAAATTATTTCCTGTGCAGCAGCTGGGGTGGCCAGGGCCCAGACACACTGAGCCTGAATAAAATCTAGTGAGAAGCTGGAAGAGCTTTCCCAAGCTTAGCCACCTTGTTCAGCTTCCCTCTTGTTCTCCTCCCCAGTGCTGGGCTGGAGGTTTTCGAGGGAGAGGGCCCGAACAAAAAGAAGCATTAGAAGTAAACTTCAGAGGAGGAGAACAGCCATTATCCTGGTGTCTGCCTGTAGTGGCCAAGCTTTCCAGGGTACCCACCCTCCCAGGGCTGCTTGAAGACAGATGCCTGTCTGGGAGCAGGTCTCGCAGGCCAACAAAGAGAATGAAGATAATTAAATGAAAATGAAACCATTAATGCAGATTGCATTAGAATGTAATCTGGCTTATTTCAGACAGAGGGATGGAGGATGCTGGTAACTCATTATTAAATATACATGAAGGGCCCTGATTCCTCCTCTCTGAAGGAGTTCCATATTTATAACCCCCTCGAAGAATGAATTGCCATGCCAGAGTTCTGCTGGATGGGGGGCTTCCTTTACACCAGAGGCCAGCAATGGAAGCCAGCCCCTAGTAGAGCCATAAGGGAACCCTTGGGGGAGAGAAATGTTTCTGTTTTGAGGGCCACCCCACCTCCCCAACTCCCCTCCTCCCCACTAGGCAGAAGCAACCCGCTCCTTTCCCCCTTCTCAGCCTTCTCTGTGATTGTTTTGTTGGCACATTAGAGTAAGGACCTTATGCAGAGCAGATGGAACACACCTGCGATGCTCCTCCACGAGGACCCGGTTATAACATGGCTCATTATCACATACACTCACAGGACCATGGGGCAGCTCACAGCCTCTCCCCTCCCTCCTCCTAAGAGGTCCTAGAGGGAGGGCATGGCTAGCTATTGAGGCAGATGTCAATCTCACCATGGGGAGCCTCTTCTGAAGGGGCTTCCTCACAAGAGAGAGCAGACACATATTTGTCAGGCTCTGAGCACCGCCTCCAGACAAAATTGTGGAATGGATCTAGTTAGCGGCCATTAAGCTGCTTCCCCTTTTCTCACCCATTGTCCTACCCTCACCAAAGCCCACCCCTGTGTACTCCTTCCTTTCATGTGAATACCTGACAAAACCTGCTGGCAGAAAGGACTCAGATCAGTTACTGACGCCTTACTGGGAACCAACTTCAGTCCCCCATGCGTCCTTTCCCAGGCTAGAGAGATAGATATAACCAGATAGATAGATAAATAGACCAACAGATAGATAGATAAGCAGACAGATTAGATAGACTAAGAAATAGGCTAGACAGGCAGATAGATAGATAGATAGATAGATAGATAGATAGATAGATAGATAGATAGATAGATAGATAGTCAGATTAGATTAGATGGATAGATAGATCGATAGATTAGAAAGACAGAGATAGAGGAAACAGACAGACAGATTAGCTAGACAGATTGCACAGACAGATAAATAGATGAAATAGATGGATAGATAGACACACAGATTAGATAGCTAGACAGATAGATAGAAAGACAGACAGATAGATAGAATTTTATCCTTTGTGGATGAAAAAATAATTTTCTTTGTGGAAGAAAAAAGAATTCAGGTATCAGTAAGCAGATGAAAAAGATATTTGGGAAGCAGGATCCTTGACACCATGCCCCATACTCTTCCTATAAAAGTCAGCCATAAGCTCCAGTGCCTCCCAATGAGTGCCAAGATCAGAATAGTAAGACAGCCCCAGTGCACATCTTCAGAAGCCAAGAGAACTTTCCAAAGTAAGATGCTTTGGACACAAATACATATCTTTCTCCAGGAATGGGACTAAACAAAGCAAACTCTTTTAAAAACCTAGTTTTAACTTATCTTTCCACATTCATTATACATTTCTTCCCTTCAAACATTCTTAATTTCTCACTGTTCCTTACAGAAGACATTCTAGCTATTGTCTCTGTGCCATTGCACAGGCTTTCCTCCATGCCTAGAATGCCCTCATTATTCACCTCCTACCCCTTTTCAAATCTGTAGTCTTCTTTAAAGCTCAAAACAACCTCTTCTCTAAGTTTTCCTGATCTACTCTTCTCTACCTACAAATCCCTACCACCACCAAAAAACAAAAACAAAACACTAACTTCTATTCATTAGAGAGAGAGAGAGAGAGAGAGAGAGAGAGAGAGAGAGAGAGAGAGAGAGACAGAGAGAGAGAGAGAGAGAGACAGAGACAGAGAGAGACAGAGACAGAGACAGAGAGACAGAGAGATTCTCTCTCTCTCTCTCTCTCTCTCTCACACACACACACACACACACACACACACACACACACACACACACCACCAATATAATGTAAGTTCTTTTTGGGATGGCATGGTTTCATTTTTGTCTTTGTATCCCTATCACAGTGCCTGACCTATAGTAGGCACTTGACAAATACCTATTGATTGATCTGTCTGGGGGCAGTTCTAATTAAGAAGTTCTATTTATTTGGCCAAAATATGTGTCACTGTCTAGTTCTGCCCTTTGGGGTCAAGTAAAGCAAATCAAGTCCTTCCATATTACAATTCTAAATATTTGAACAAATTCGTGATGAGTAGATTTGAGGGTCAAGGCAAGACACTAACAATCATTCATCAGGTGAGTATGATACTGAAATTAGTTTCTGGCTCAGTCAGGAGTTTTTCATGGATTTTCTGCTGGAAAAAAAACTAAATCACAGATGAAGGACAACCATAAACCACCAAATGAGGGCAGGTCTGAGACTACACTATTGCCAAGAGGAAGGGTGAGGAGCCACTGCTGAAGGCAGTTGTACAATGGGCTTCCTATGTATAGTTGAAAGGAACAATATGCAGCTATCATTCTTCCTCCTCTTTACTCAGATAAAAACCATCCTTTGGTCAGATCATAACTGCTATTTTCAGAGCTAGAGAAGGAATGCAACCAGTTCTTAGAAATTGTAAGCAAATCACAAGGATTATATATTTAGAGCTAAAAGGGACCCCTTAGACATCTCTGGTCTGAGACTATGAATTTTACAAATAAAAAAATGGACCCAGGTAAGTGAAAGCATTTATTCAAGGTCATATAGGTAAGTGAGAGAGTAAAGATTTTAACCCAAATCCTCTGTCTCTTAAGTCCTGTGTTCTTTGAAGCACACAATAATAGTGTGCCACTAATGTTGACAGCAGCAGCAGCAATTAAAGCATCTTCCATAGCAAAGGGCAACAGGATCTGATTGCAGACAGATGATCTCATCTGGAGATCCATTCTGCCAGATGCATGCTGTTTGTTCTGGAGTTTGGAAAGCCCAGTCCTAAATGTTTAGAATTAATAAAGCTATCTCCTTTCCATTTTTCCTAGTATGCAACTTCCTTTGGCTTCATCATCCCAGGGTTCTGTGAAGTCGAGTTCTCTACTACCCCACCACTCTGAAGAACAAAAATGCTTGGGAGAAATGACTGCTTGGGAAGATGATTATTGGCCTAATCCCTGAGGAATGCCTGAGAGGATGCCGTCCTTCTTTCCAAGGCTTTAAGCTAAGCATATTCATCCTCCCAAATTGGGGCAACAGGAGGCACATGCCAGGTTGGACTGTAATCAAGCTCGGTTCATTAGAGGGCAGCTCAATTGTCAGGACAATCACAACCAAGCAGTTTCCAATCTCCAGACCCCAGTTGCCCATCAGCTTTAATCAATCAGCAGGACAAGCTTGTTAGACTCACTGCCACAGCGGGGCCAATTGCTGTCTGCCAAACGGTTCCAACGAGGAGCCTTTGGGGGGAAAAAATACCAATCTGTGTCAGGGAGACAGAAACACAAAGAACTATGGAGTTGTGGGCATGTGTTTCAGCTGCTCTGAAGTGGGGAGCCTGGCCAAAGTCATTGTCCTGTGTCAATGTTCTCAACCCTCATGTGGCAAGAACACAACCCCTCCTGCCCCGAGGCTGGAGAGACATCAGGGTTCTGGTGTGTGCTCAAAAGTAGGAACAGCCAGCTGTCCCCTCAGCAGCAGGTTCTATAAATGAACAGCAGTGGACTCCCTTCAGTAGTTTCCCATTCCTATAACATCCAGGTCCCCATCTTTTGGGTTATCTTTTTTTTTAATAAACAAGCATTTATTTTCTCTTCCTCCTATCTACCCTATCATTAAAAAGGAAAAGGGAAAAATCTCTATAATAATATTCATAGTCAAGAAAAAATATGTGTGTGTATGTGTGTGTATGTTGCTTAGTTGTTTTCTAAAACTGGTATAGAGAATCTTAAAATGCTTTTGGGAATTCAGATGCATATTGAATGGTCATCATGGGTCTTGTTTGCTTTCTCCACTATAGCTTCTATCCTGCCTTCCCACATCCATGTGTGAGAAATTATATGCTAGGTCAGGCCTTGGGGTTCATACTCCCCAGGATAAGACTATATTTATCAAGTCAGAGTACCTGAGAGATGAGGGCTTCCTTGGGAAGCTCTGCTTATCCATCCATACAGTTCTATGCCACTGCAGTGACCAACTGTTTCATTAGGGAGCCAATCAGTAACAATTTAGAACTCCTTGTAGCATCTTATTTAGACATAAGTTTTAGCTTGTTGTTTCCCCCTTTGTGAGAGCAAGGAATCTATTTTGCTTTTCTTTGTATCCCCAGAGTTTAACCCATCTCCTGGCACATAGTAGGCATTTGATAAATACTTATTAACTTGTTGACTTGACTCTAGGTGTCACTGGGGAAAGGGGCTTTGTGGAAGTTCATCTCACTCCCTCTAGCTTCCAGCCTTTCCCCTCTTCTCTCATAGCATGGCCAATTTAGATCAAGAAGGGACAGAGGAAGGTCATAAACATTTTATAGATGAGGAAACTGAGGCTAGAAAAGTTTACATGAAACTCCCCCTCTTCCTCCACCCTGCCCCCAGCATCAGAGAAGCAGAAATGACATTAGTCCAGACGCTTGAGTGCTCTCCTAGCGAACCTTACTGGAGGTTAAAATAATAATGGAAGTCCAGGCTCCTTTATTCATAAGAGAAATGATTCTGTCTCAGTTCTTTGAGAGTTTAAAGGACTACAAAATAATTATGGAATTAAATGGTTCACAAAATATCCCCAAGTGTTCTCTTCCTAGCCAGGATGGAAAGATTCGAGCTAATATTTGCTATGAAAATAATATATTAAAGCCTTCCTGTCTGTGAATACTTCAAGTTAAAGACATACATGCAGACAAGAGAAACAAATCAATTTATATAAGGGAATTAGGCTTCCAAAATATCAGCAATGAAGGCCAGGAGGCAAGAAGTGACTTCACAGATAAAGAAGCATCATTGGGTTATAAGCCATGTCTGAAGGGATGGAAGAGGGAATAGAGAAAAAAAGAATAGAGAAAGTAGAACACAAAGAAAGAACCCTATTCTCCTTCTCCCATTTCAGCTGGGCTGAAGAACATTCTCCAAAACTTGGGATTCACCTACTTTTCTTTCTAGGCCTAGGTTTTCACTGGTATCTCCAAATCCTTCCCAGGTCACCAAGCCTCAAGATAGTTCCTACGTCTTCTCTCTGGTTGAGAAGGAGGAGACTATATTTCTCCAAATGCTTTGCTGGCCTGGGAAGTAGGGCGTTCCATATAGATAAAGGAACAAGGAGATTTTAAGCTACTTACCCAACACCACAACAATTCTTGCTCTACCAGGTCAGAGAGATATAGGCGTTTTGGTATGTGCTCAAAGGTAGGAACAGGCTGTCCCCCTGGCAGCAGGTTCTATAAATGAACAGTAGTGGACTCCCTCCACTTGCTTCCCATTATCATAACATCCAGGCTTTTCCCATCCTCATACTATGGGAGTAACAGAACCATGATATAAAGCCTAGTTCTCTGGATTCAATTCTGCTCTACCATTCTGTGTCTATAAACTAGCTCCCAAGACTATAGGTCAGTGGTTGCCAAACTTTTTTAGCCTACCGTCCCTTTCCAGAAAAAATATTACTTAGCCCCCTGGAAATTAATTTTTTATTTTTAATAGCAATTAATAGGAAAGATAAATGCACCTGTGGCCATCACCACACCACCCCCTGGATTGCTGTAGCACCCACCAGGGGGTGGTGGCACCCACTTTGGGAATCATTGCTATAGGCTAAAGGCCTAGGGAAAGGTCAAAGGAAATGGAGTGGGAAGGTGGGAAGAGGGTGGGAATTTAACCAGACCTCTGACAGTCTAAGAGAAACAACTATTAGTTATCTGCTCCTAAAAGTAAACTTTGGAATTCTACTTCTAGCATTTACCCCAAGGAGATCAATGACAAAAATAAAGACCTCATATAAAACAAATATTTATAGCAGCAAATTTCTAGTAACAAAGAATTATAAACTAAATAGATGTCCTTTGGTTAGGGAATAGATGAGCAAATTGTGGTATATAAACATAATGGAATATTACTGTGTTGTAAGAAGTTATGAATAAGATTAACATAGAGAAGCATGAGATTTGTCTGAACTGATTGAGAAAAGGTGAAATAAAGAACTGAGAAAAATCATTACCAATTATAACCAATAATAGCCAAGTTTAGCCCTAAAGAAGACATATGAAAAGGTTCTTCCTCTGGCTTATTTCAAAGGTAAGGAACCATGGGCATGTAATACTGCATACAATATCAGACATTTTCAAATTGTGTTGGTTTTACTGAATCATTTTCCTCCCACTTTTTTATTCCTACAAAGAATTGCCAAAGAGTGCTCTCTGAAGTGGGATAGAGAAGTTGGAAAATACAGATGACATAAAAATGAAAAAAAATCACTGTGTAAAACAAAAGAAAAAAATTTTATTTTTAAAAAACCAAAGATTTTTAGTTTGGAGAAGAGAAGACTTATGAGGTCTATGAGTGTTTGTTCAACTATGTAATGGCCTTTACCAGAAAAGAGAGAGTAGACTTGTTCTCTTTGACCCCAAGGAGCAGAACTAAAAAAATGGTTAAAAATTACAGAGTCAAATTTAGACTTGATGTCAAAGAAAAATTGGCAGTAATTCAAGCTATTCATCCCAAAGTAGATTAGTCTCTTTTGAGAGGTAGTTGGAACACCCTTAATATGAGGTCTTCAGACAAAGTTTAGATGACCAATTCTTCAGGATGTTCATGGAATCTTTGTTCAGGCATGGGTTGGTCAACATAGCCTTTCACATCTCATCTAGCTATTAAATACTGGTATTCTCTAGATCATGATTTATAAAGCAGAATTAGGAAATCAACATATCCTATCAGTATGTGTACATAATACATATATATATATACGCATGTATATATATATGTACACATGTATATATATATATATATATATATATATATATATATATATATATGTGGAAGGAAGGAAGGAAGGAAGGAAGGAAGGAAGCAAGGAAGCAAGGAAGCAAGGAGAGAAAAGAAAAACATATAGGTTGTCTCCAAGTATAGGTGAAGAGAATAAGCATTGTATGTCACTGACTATGTGCCAGGGCCTGGGCTAAGTCTTTTACAAATAGTATTCCATTTGATTTGATCCTTATAATAACCCTATGAAATAGATACTATTATTCTCCTCATTATATACTTGGGGAAACTGAAGTTAAGTGATTTACTGAGTCACATAACTAGTTAATTATCTGAAGCCAGATTGGAACTCAATAGAGTTTTACATAAATTATCTCATATAGAATCACAGAATTCAAAGGTTGCAGGGACCTTAGGTCAAATAATCAATCACCCTTATTTTTCACATAGGGAAACAAGTCAAGATCTCTTGAAAAAAAGGGGATTATTCAAAACATGCACTGATTCAACCCCATAGAGCATGCACATATTAATTAGGAAATCAGATTTGGAAGTCATCTAGTAACTGTAGAGCCAAGATTCAAATCCAGGTTTTGGAGTTCAAATCCAGTACTCTTTATCTTTCAGTAGGATTCTCCTCCATACACTCAGCAGCCCTGCCAATCTAGGGAGTATCAGTCTGTCATTCTCATTTTATAGAAGCCAAAGCCCAAGGAAGTTAAATGATTTATCTGAGGTCAACAGAATTACAGAATTTCAGAGTTGAAAGGAACCTCAGTGAAAATGAGTCCAATCTGTAGCCCTCCCTCCCCCACCAAAAAAGAAACTCTTTTATTTGTATTATTATTTTATTTATTGTTAATATTTTGTTTCATTTAATAACTAAAGATCACAAATAAAAATATATTTACAAAGTCTTTTTTTTGTAGTGTCATCCCTGACTCCTCCACTTACTGCTTTCAGACTCATATGCATTTAAAAAATGAGCTTGGGCTTTTAAAAACCTTTTTTAAAAAAAAAACAAACCTATAACTGTTATATGATTGGTCAGTTGGAGCTGAAGCACCAATGGAAAAAATGCTTTAAGGAGATAAGGGTCTCATCTTTTTTTTTTTTTTGACAAATATCAGAGATATGCCAGTCTCAGGATACCTCTGCCCCTGTTTCCCCCACCTAGGATGTACCTTTTATTTTGCTTTCCTATAATCTACCAGGCAAGTGATCACCCAGCCTTTATTGAAAAAATCCAATAATGGAGCACCCAAAAAAGCCCCTTCATTCCACTTTTCTTTGGTTGGTGGGTAGCTCAGCAGATAGAAAAGTAGACCTGGAGTCAGAAAGAACTGAGTTCAAATTCAGCCACACTGACCCAGGGAAAGTCACTTAACTTCTGTCTACTACAGGTTCCTCATTTATAATATAGGAATAATAATATCCCTATCTCCTAGTGTTGTCACGAGCATAAAATAAGATAATATTTGTAAAGAGCTTTACAATACTTAAAATGCTACATAAATACTAATTATTCTCATTTTTAAAAATGTTTCCTTATATAAAGCCTAAATTTATCTCTTTGAAAGTTTAACAGCAACTAAGGGGCAGAAGCAAGGGCTAACCCTAGATTCTCAGACTCCAAATATAGTACGCTTGAGTTTTCTGTTTTGTTTTATTTTACTTTGAAGGGGGGAAAGTCTATGACAAATTCTGTAAGAGACAAGGATGAATGTTAACCCTGAAAAGGTTTTGGAACCCAGCTGGTTGCAAAAATTGTTCATAACACAAAAGTCATGGTGGTGATATTATAACACAGATATCCTATAAATTAGTCTAGATACTCAGTGCCTAGAGCTGCCCAAGCATCCTTACCTCTGCACATAGTAGATGAGTAACACAATAATTAAATGAATGAATGGATGAATGAATGAGTGAATTTCCCATTAAAAATGGTGAAACTAGCCCTTGGTGTCATGATTGTGGATTTCTCTTACATTTGGGCTATAAGCAGGGCTTATCTTCTGAAAGATCACCTACTGTGATACTGTTAAATTCTGGACCATTCTTTACTTGAAAGGTAGAAAACTACATATGGAAGACAAAAAGGAATATAACTACCCATAATTAATAATTCTACCCCACTTCCTGCCTTTTTCTCCCCCAAACCTTGGGTTTATAATGGAGTATCACAGTATTCTCCTGTCACTGATAATTGATAGAGTTGGTGTTGTGAAAGCTAGTATTTAGGTTTTTGTGATTCACAGGAGCTCATGAGAGGAATTTGAAAGTATAGAAACAAAGTGATTTGCTAATTAGGATGTTTTTACAGGTGGTAAAAGCACACACACACACACACAAACACACACACACTCACACACACACAAACACTATGGGAGGTATATGTTCGGAGTGATCCTTTGAAAATGTTTTAATGTTTTCCATGGACAATCTGAGATATTTTCAGACTTTTCTGTGTGCTTCTATGGAAGGTTTGGAAACAGAAAGGATGTGTTGGGGCTGAATAGAGGCTATTGCACTCCATTTTTGGTACTTTGAGCTGTGACAGTACATACATAATGGATCTTACTGCTAAGCCCCAGGGAGCAATATCAGTATATGGGGAAGGGGATGATGATTGTAATGCTAAAGCCCTGGGAAATGGAGCCACCTGATAGATAGAATTTTGAATTCCCAGTGGTATCTGCAAAGGGAAAAAAAAGTGCCAGGGGTGACACTAGTGGATCCAGAGCCAAAGAGTCATACTGCTTACCCATGATCTCAGAGACAATAGAATCACCTCAAGGCCCCCAACATCTGTCCATACTGGTTGGGTGATACTTGAAATTTTTTATCATCAGAGAGTTATGTGTTCACCAATTCTTTGATTTCTGTTAAAATGCAAATTCCCCTACAGGAGGGCTGTTATCAGTCATTTATACCATGTAAATGAAGATTCTGAGAGCAGATGTTATTAAGGAGTAAAGGAGGCAGCATGAGGGCATTGAGTTCAACAACAGTTCACATCAGATTAAATTATATTCTTTGAGTACCTGTGGTGTGTTTCACTCCTTTCTGGGAGCTAGGCAGGGTACACATGAGTTATGTAATTTCATTTCCATCCTCAAAGAACTTACAATCTTGCTGGAAAGGGAAGACTCACATATATGAAAATAAGTAAAAAGCATAGAATAAAATACTAAACAAAATAAAATCACATGACCATATGTAAAGATAATAAGTGCTAGTTCAATCAGGAAGCTTGTTATATTCCATCAAGAAAAGTAGGTTCAGCTGCATCTGGCTGTCCTAAGGAAATAGCTGTGATATAAAGGAAAGAGCCCTAAATTTAGAATCAGGAACTCTGGTTCCAGCTCTGATTCTGCTACTTAGTAGTGGCATGGCCAAGTTCCTTCATAAATTGGATTCTCAATTTTCCCATCAAGAAATAGGAATACCCCAAAGAGATAATAGGGAACATAGGGAACAAGACTTGTACAAAAATATTTGTAGCCGCACTCTTTGTGGTGGCAAAAAAATTGGAAAATGATGGGATGTCCTTCAATTGGGGAATGGCTGAACAAACTGTGGTATCTGTTGGTGATGGAATATTGTGCTCAAAGGAATAATGAACTGGAGGAATTCCATGTGAACTGGAAAGACCTCCAGGAATTGATGTAGAGTGAAAGGAGCAGAGCCAGAAGAACATTGTACACAGAGACAGATACACTATGGTACAATCGAATGTAATGGACTTCTGTACTAGCAACAATGCAATGATCCAGGATAACTCTGAGGGACTTATGAGAAAGAACACTATCCACATCCAGAGAAAGAACTGTGAGAGCAGAAACCTAGAAGAAAAACAACTGCTTGATCACATAATTTGATGGGGATATGATTGGGGATGTAGACTCTTAAACAATCACCCTAGTGAAAATATCAATAATATGGAAATAGGTCTTGATCAATGACACATGTAAAACCCAGTGGAATTTCGTGTCGGCTACAGGAGTGGGGTTTGGGGGAGAGGGGGGAAAGAACATGAATCTTGTAACCATGGAAAAATATCCTAAATTAATTAAATAAAAATTTCCAAATTAAAAAAAAAAAAGAAATGGGGATAATAACCCATGCATTACCTCCCTGATAAGGTTATTTCAGAAACTCAAATGAATTCACATATACAAAGTGTTTTTTAAACTGAAAAAATGTCAATGATAATAATAAGCATAATGAAGTCCTTATATTTTCCAATCTGGTGTTTTAGAATCCCCGCTATTTTGGGAGATCTTCTGGCAAGATTTCTGGGTTCTAGGTTCTTTTCCAAAATCTGGCCTGTGAAGTGGGCAAAACACTTCACAGGGCTTTAAATTTTTCTTCTGTATAATGTGGCATTAGCTATAGGAAGATTTGTATAAATTGATACATAGCGAAGTAAACAAGACCAAGAAAATAACATACACAATGCTGGAGAAAATCATGTAAATGAAAAGAATTTAAAATAGAAAGCTGGATACTAGTTCAATCAATGAGTATTTATTAAGCACCTACTATGTGCCAAGCATTGTGCTAAATGCTGAAGATGCAAATGCAGAAGAAAAAAAGAAAAAGATTGTTTATCCCTTAAGGATTTTGTCATCTTCTAATGGAAAATACAATACAAAGAAGGAGATTGGAATGGAAGGAAGAGGCAACAAAACAGGGTTAGAGTGGGAAGGACAGTGGGAGAAATACCAAAATAATGGAGTCAGATGAGGAATGAGGAGATGTTTAAAATGAGCTGTCTCCATACGTGGAGGTTTGGAATTCATGTCCCCACTATCCAACCAGAGAGATAGAAGGTGGTGATAAACACTGGAGAGATCTTACAGGATGAAGAGGCTATCACAATAATGAGCTTCCTGGGGCAAGTTAATCCCAAGTCCCAAAGTAGTACAGGCAGGTGCAAAATTAATAAATAGAAAACTATTGATAATAGAAAACAAATGAATGAAGAAATGACTAGAATGGCTATTTTTAGCTATGGAGAAAACATAAGGAAAAAACTATCCTCCTTATTTTGAAAATATGGGTGACCAATAGATGTGTATGGGGTATTCAAGGAGAACCTTTAGTATGAGGGCTTGCTGAGCCCTTTTCAGGGCTGCTCATCCACCTCTTGTGTGCACCCACACACAACTCCTACCTGTGCCTCTCAAAAGCTATAGCATGAGCAAGGGCCACACTCTTGTAAAACCATCTAAACAGATTGACTGAATTGAGGTTCATGTAATTCATGAACCTCAAACCCATTGGTGAGTTAGGGGAGGGTCTGTCTCAAGCATATAAAGACTTCCGCAGTAGAATAGGCAGATGTGAGCAATTTGTTCTAATGTGTCATGAAGGAGGTAAAGGCAAGGCACTGTGAAGCTCCTACAGCTTGGTCAGACAGTAAAGATGCCAACCCCAGGCCCTTGCCAGTTTTCCTCACGTTTGTCTTGCCACTGGACTTTGATGAATGGAAGAATGAGTGAGACTGACAACTCTGTACAACTCTGCCTTGCTTAAATCCAATTTATAAGTCAATCAAAAGGCACCACCCACACTATTTTACTATTTTAAAAATTTACCACTTCATTATTTTATGATTTTCTGTTCAGCCATATTCAGACAGACTGTACATTGTCTTAAATATGCTGTCATTTTGGTCCTTTTCAGGACAAAGGACAATGACTAGCTGAAAGATATTTTCAGATTGGGCCTCCATATCACTTGGTTTGTTGAACCATTTTTCTTTTCTGGAGAAAGCTGTGGAGACAGGTTAGGGTGGAGAGGGGGATAGAAAATGTCCAAAATCTTTTAAAAGGATGAAAGTGGGGTTTGTGCTAGCTAATCTCTAAGGTTTCTTCCAGTTCTAAGAATTCTAGTATGCTTAGAATTCTCTAGCCATACACGATTTAAACATTATGGAAACAAGAAGGGACAGAGATGTGAGCTTTTTTATTGTGCTTCTTTGAAAACTGTAACTTTTCCAGACACTGAAACAAATTTTACCCTGCAAAAAAAATGAAAATTATTCCTCAATGCTATGTACAAGAATCATTTCACTAAATTCCCTGTGTTCAGCTATTCACAGGACTTTACTGCACCCTGTGTTTGGGACCACTGGAGCATGGCAGGCCCCTGTGACAGGCACAAGAGCTTTATGAATCAGCAGGCGGTCCTTCCAGCATTGTCTGACTTTACAAAGCAATGAGAGGCTTATGTGGTACTTGGGTTGGAGAAAATTGGCTGGGGTCTTCAGGAACCACCTTGTGAATGAGGTATTTTATACCTGAGCAATTTTTATTCTGCTGCACATTGTTTAAATCGATGAATGAACAAATGAATTTGAGGCCTCCCAATGGCAAAAATACATTTTCTATTTACCTGACATCCAAGCCTAAGGGCCTTGAATAATGAATATTGACAGTGCACTGAAGGCAACTTAGAAGGAACAGTGGAAAAGGGCTTTTCACAGAATCTTCTGTGTCCTGGCATCCAGTGAAAGCTGTGAGGAAGAGTGATCCGGGAGTTTCATCTTCCTTGGTTCATTCCTTCCCAAATGGAAAACCAGAGTTTTGAAAAGAAAGTTTATTCTTTTGTCCTGAAAAATAACAAGAAGTAGCATTTATATGGCACTTAAAGTTTGTGAAACACTTTATCCTTATTATTTGAGCCTAACAAGCATACTATGAGGTAGATATTAGAAATAGGGTCTGAGCCTGAAATTTTATTATAGTGAACTCCCAGATGAGGAAACTCCCTCTACCAATGCAAGTCAGCAGATTCTCTTCAATTTATAATGTTAACGAATGCCTAGAATATGCTTTTAGGTTAAGTGACTCACCTAGGGTCATGTTGTGAGGATTATTTAGGTATTAGTTTATATATAGTTAATGTGGACCTAGCAGGAAGGGCTGGAGAATTCCACATGGAATGGGGAAGCAGGAAGTGGCTTGCACTCTCTGAGAAGGACTCCATGGTGGTTGGGACAGGCAGTAACTGATTCCCTGGGAGACCTCAGAGCTAGTGGAGTTGCACCCTGATTCCCTGGGATCCTGGAGTGTGGTGAAGGTTGGAAGCAGAGGACATCTAACCTGCATGATAGCACTGAGAAGGGAGTGATCTGCGATCTGGTGGACAGCTTGCAGGCTCCTCTCCCTACTGGGCTGCTTTGGACCATCAGTTCTGGAGGAGTTGGCTCCTGGCATCCTGAAAACATCTCTGGACTCTACTGTGAGGATTCCCACTCCAGTCCTTTTATTCTCTGGGCCCTGCCTGGCTTAGGTCACAGATGAGTGTAGATAAGTCCCTCCCTTGACCCTGTGGTTTGCCCTTAGCTTGTAAGTGTAGAATCCCTTATTCCCATCCTTTATTATTATTTCCCACAATTAAACTGTTTAAACTTTTGCCTTTTGCCTGCTGGTTCCATAGGCCCTTGCCTAGGTGGGCTGAGTGACTGTTGGAGCCTAACTGCCATTTTCAGTAACTGTTACCTCCTAGTAGTTAAACTTGGTCTCCCTACCTTGTTTGGTCCTGTTCTTCTGTCATTATTGTCTCTCTCACCCCAGTGTGAACCCACAGATAATATTAGTTAACTTCCCTGGTAACCCCCAATTACAGCCACACAGTCAGTGGTGGCTATTTATAATAACATCTTATGTTTCTATAGCTCTTAGTACATGCCAGTCACTATACAATTTATGATGATTACATCATTTGATCCTCACAACAACCCTGGAAAGTTGTTACTATCATTATTCCCATTTCATAGATAAGGAAAGTGAGGCACACAGAGGTTAAGTAACTTGACTAAGATCATAAGTTAGATTGTGTCAAAGGAAGCTCTTGAATTTCATTCTTCTTTGCTCCAAAGATAGCTGTCTATCCTCTCTGTTTAAGTTGGGTATTACAGATATTATTTAAGGTGCATATTGCAGGTATATATAGTCCCATTTTAGATATAAAGAAATTGAATCTCAGTGTTTTTTTAAACCCTTACCTTCCATTTTGGAGTTATTACTGTGTATTGGCTCCAAGGCAGAAGAGTGGGAAGGGTAGGCAATGGGGGTCAAGTGACTTGCCCAGGGTCACACAGCTGGGAAGTGTCTGAGGCCAGATTTGAACCTAGGACCTCCCATCTCTCAGCCTGACTCTTAATCCACTGAGCTACCCAGCTGCCCTCTCAGAGAGTTTAAATGATTTGCCCATATTTACACAGCTAGTAAATGTCAGTAGTGGATTCTAAGCTGAGGTCTTTCTTTCTTCCTGATTCCAGATCCAGCCCTTCTTCTCCTATATTCCTTTATACCTCAATAAATCAATAATGCGATAGAAATGATTCCACTTCCCATTTAGATACTGTACAATTACAACTGGATAACACTCAGAAGCAGTATAATTGGTTACAGGATTTCAATTTCTCTATGAGGCAAATTCTCCCATTAAACCCCCTTAGATGAGATTTCAAGGGGTACCTTTTTCCTTAAAGGTTAAGTAGAAATGAAGGCCACTCAAGAAATTACCCATTCCCCCTGTAATAGTTCAACCAATGTTGATTGCCAAAAAAACAAAAACAAACAAACAAACAAAAAAAAAAAAACCCTGTGAATAGAGTGCCAGGTATGAAATAGGGAGGACTTGAATTCAAATCTGGCCTCAGACACTTGGCAAGTCACTTAATCCCATTTGCCTAACCCTTGCCCTTCTTTCTTAGAGTTGTTACTATGACAGAAAGTAAGGGGTTTTATTTTTTTTTAAGAATAGCCTGAAGAAAAATGTGAGCTAGCAGCTTACTATCTTCTTTTTCAGACCCTTTATTATTTTGACCTCTTTTCATTTCCTTTTAAGATGCCAATCCTTTAGGTCAGTAGCCTACCACCCCTTTCCAGAAAAAATATTACTTAGTCCCCTGGAAATTAATTTTTTATTTTAATAGTAATTAATAGGAAAGATAAATGCACCTGTGGCCATCACCGCTTCCCTGGATCGCTGCAGCACCCACCAGGGGCGGTAGTGCCCACTTTGGGAATCACAGCTTTGGGCTATCAGGAAGGCAATAAACATTTATTAAGCTCCTTCTATGTGTCAGGCACTGTGCTATGCAGTGAGGGTACAAAGAAAAGTGAAGAACAGTTCCTGCCCTCAAGATGCTCACAATGTGATGGGGGAAGACAATGTAATCAAAATCATTCATTTAGACACTGTCTATATAAAAGAAGCTGGCTCCACAACACATCCCTAATTCCCAGTCTGCCAACCTAGGGTTATGACATAGACACTGTCAATTTGACAGTGGAATGGAGGATGGCCTGGAGTGGGGAGAGACTTGTGGGAAGGGGGGCCATTTTAAAGGCTATTGAAAAGTCTAGGCATGACATGATTAAGTCTCTCACCATGTGGTAGCTTTGTCACAGGAGAAAAGCCTTTATCACCTCATGCCTGGACTATTTCAATGTAAAATGAAGAGTGATAGATAATGAGGAGTTGAGGATGGCACCTAGGAGAATGATTATACATCAACAGAAATAGGGAAGTTATGAAATGAAGAGAGTTTGGTCTGGAATATAATGAATTCAGTTTTGGAAATGTTAAGCTTAAGATGCCCACAGAAGGGGGCAGTTAGGTGGCTCAGTGGATATAGCACAAGGCCTAGAGACAGGAAGTCCTGGGTTCAAATGTGACCTCAGACACTTCCTAGCTAGGTGAATCTGGGCAAGTCACCTAACTCCAGTTGCCTAGCCCTTATGAGTATTCTGCCTCGGAACCTATTCTTAGTATCAATTCTAAGACAGACAGTAAGGGTTTAAAAAAAAAAGATGTCTACAGGACATTTGGTTCAAGTCTAATAGGCAGTTAAGTTTGTGAGCCTTGAGGTCAGGAGTGAGGCTACAGCTAGAAAAATAGTCTGCAGAATCATCTGCATAGAAATAATCAATGAATCCATGGGAGTTAATGAGATCACCAAGAGGCCAGGACAGAGTCGTTAAGGATGCCCACAATTAGAGGATATGATCTGGATGACAATCCAGCAAAGGAGCCTGATATAATCCAACACATAGAAGGAAAACCAGGAGAGAGCAATATCCTGCAAACCTAGAGTGAAGGGTAATAAGGGCAAGAGGATGATTGACAATGGAGTGAAGCGATTAGATTTGGCAATTAAGAGATCATTAGTAACTCTTAAAAAAGCAGTTTCAGTTGAATTATAAGGTCAGAAGCCAGACTGTAGAGAGTTAAGAAGAGAATAAAAGAAAAGGAAGTGGAAGCACCTCTTATAGATGACCTTCTCAAGTTGTTTATTCTCAAAAAGGAGGAAAGATATGGGATGGTAACTAGCAGGGATGGATGAGTCAAATGAGGGGCATTTTTAAGGATTGAAGAGACATAGACATGTTTGTGGGCCTTAGGAAAATAGCCATTTGATAGAGACATTAAAGGTAAGTGAGCGAATGAGGATGATAGAAGGGTTAGTTTGCTGAAGACAAGATGAGGTGAGATCAGTTCATTTTACTTGAGGGGGATGGGGATGAATGTAACTAACACTTATTTTTAAGCTCCAAGTTCTATAGCTCTCTGTCTCTGTCTCTCTATCTCTGTCTCTCTCTTAACCTCTGTCTATCTCTGTGTGTTTCTGACTCTATCTCCTGTCTCTATACCTCTATCTCTGTTTCTTCCTATGTCTGTCTTTGTCTGTCTCTGTTTGTCTGTCTCTTTCCTTATATAACCCAGCTCCCACCCCATATCATGTTGCATGCCTAATGTGGAAGATATGACTCCTAATTGATGGAGAAAATTCTGAGGTAGATAGAATTCCAAGTTAGAGACTCTGAGGTAACACTGGGTGTCTATCAGAGGGGCTAGATTAGTGCCAGAACATCTTCAGAGAGAGATACCATTTTTCAGGCATATTTTGACAGAGTAATCCATAAAAATACTTTGGAAGCTGCAGACATATAAAAGAAACTGGCTTCCCAACATATCTCTAATTCCCAGCTTGCCTCCCTAGAGACTATGAAGACTTTCCTCTTGAATGAGTTTGGGTCCCATCTCTTGATATGAGCTGAGAGCTCATCTTGCTCCAAGAAAAGAGCTCTTTTGTGTATCCTGGTATATTCTAATTTGTAGAGCTTCTGCAGTTTCTGTTTGTTGTTTTGCATGAATAAATAGGTTTACTTGCTCATCACTATCATAGTATTTTTTAAAATCTATGTTTGATGGAAGAGGACTAAGCTGGCAAGTGTAAGCTGAGGGCTACATTTCACCCTTTAGAACAATCAGGGAAGCCCTTATCTTAAATAACAAAAAAACCTGCTCTCCTAGGTCAGCAATATTAATGGGAACCAACAGGTATGACTCAAGTCTAGTACCTTAGTTGGAGAAAAGAACACCCAACCTTGTGGCACTCCTGGAATAATCATGGTCTTTCCAAGTCCCCTCTTCCCACCTCCCACTCTGGTTGGCTGGATGGCAGTGGTGAAGACATTGGTACAGGGGCTCTCTAACTATCCTCAAAGTAGTCTACACCTCAGATCTCATCTTGTCATCACTCCCGTAAGCTACATCTATACATTTAGACAATCCACATGGACATGCATATCTTATATGAACATATACACATCTTTACATCTGCAAGAAGAAAACTTCCTAACAATTAGAATTCTCCAAAGACAGAATGGTCCCAGTGTCTTGGGAGACAGTAGTTCCCAAAAACTGGGGTCCTTGAGGTAAGGTCCGAAAGACTAAATGTCTAGAACAGTGATGGTGAACCTTTTAGAAACCTTAGAGACTGAATGCCCAAATTGCAATCCTCACTCCACATGTGAGCCCACCCCTTACCCCAGACAGGGGAGGGAGGAAGTGCTCCCATTGGGCTGCTGGGCAGAGAGGTGGGTCATGTGAGAAATGTCCTCAGGCACGTGGAGAGGGGGAAGGGAGAAGCCCTCTCTGGCACACTCCAGCTTGCATGCCATAGCTTCCCCAACACAGGTCTAAAATATTTTAGAGGGAATTTCTACTTAGGTACAACCTAGACCAAATGGCCTCTGAGTTTTCTCCCATCTCTGAAATTTTGTGATTCAGTGTCAGATCCTCTGCCCATATTTCAACTATCTTCATAACCCAGTCTAAATTGAATGGCCTAACCCTATTTTCCATTACTCCTTAATTAATCAATAAGTATTTATGACTACTATGTCCCTAGGCACTGTCCAAGGTGCTTAGGATACAAAGACAAAAATTAAATAGTTCTTATTTTCAAGGAACTTCTATCAGGGAAAACAACATGTACATAAATAAGCGTGTGTGTGTTTAATTTGCAGGGAGGCCCCTCACTGCTACAAGGATAAAGACTTCACATAGAAGATATTTTGAGTTTTAGAAGGAAACAAGAAATTCCAAAAGTCAGATGTGAAGTGAGAATACAGCACAAACCCAGGGGACAGCTGATGTGAAGACATAGATACACAAATCTCTTTACTATAGTCAGACCAGTTTCATCACTATTTTAAGACTATCATAGGATATGGTATACTCACATCCATGACTTCACTCATGCTGTTCCTGTAGCCTATCCCTTGGCTCGCTCCTTCACTAGTCAAATCCTATATATCTTACCTCTGACACATACTCTCTGTGTGACCTTAAGAAAGTCACTTAAATTCCCTGGGTCCCAGTCTCACTATCTATAAAATGAAAGGGTTGAAATCCACTATTTGACAAAAAGTCCACTATTTGAAAAAAACTGTTGGGAAATTTGGAAAACAATATGGAAGAGGT
Organism: Gracilinanus agilis; assembly: GCF_016433145.1. Classification (NCBI taxonomy): domain Eukaryota; kingdom Metazoa; phylum Chordata; class Mammalia; order Didelphimorphia; family Didelphidae; genus Gracilinanus; species Gracilinanus agilis. Next base: position 398,796,091 of record NC_058130.1, read on the forward strand.
TAGGTTTAGATCAACATCTCACACACTACATCAAGGTAAATTCAGAATGGGTGAATGACTTGAATATAAAGAGGGAAACTATAAATAAGTTAAGTGAACACAGAATAGTATACTTGTCAGATCTCTGGGAAAGGAAAGATTTTAAAACCAAGCAAGAGTTAGAGAAAATTACAAAATGTAAAAGAAATTATTTTTATTATATAAAACTAAAAAGCTTTTGTACAAACAAAAACAATGTAGCCAAAATCAGAAGGGAAACAACAAATTGGGAAAAAATCTTTATAACGAAAAACTCTGACAGGGGTCTAATTACTCAAATATACAAGGAGTTAAAGCAATTGCATAAAAAATCAGGCCATTCCCCAATTTATAAATGGGCAAGAGACATGAATAGGCAATTTTTAGGTAAAGAAATCAAAACTATCAATAAGCACATGAGAAAGTGTTCTAAATCTCTAATAATTAGAGAAATGCAAATCAAAGCAACTCTGAGGTACCACCTCACACCTAGCAGATTGGCTAAAATGAAAGAAGGGGAGAGTAATGAATGTTGGAGGGGATGTGGCAAAATTGGGACATTAATGCATTGCTGGTGGAGCTGTGAACTGATCCAGCCATTCTGGCTGGCAATTTGGAATCATGCTCAAAGGGCTATAAAAGAATGCCTGCCCTTTGATTCAGCCATACCATTGTTGGGTTTGTACCCCAAAGAGATCATAGATAAACAGACTTGCACGAAAATATTTATAGCCGAGCTTTTTGTGGTGGCAAAAAAACTGGAAAATGAGGGTATGCCCTTCAATTGGGGAATGACTGAACAAATTGTGGTATATGTTGGTGATGGAATACTACTGTGCTAAAAGGAATAATAAACTGGAGGAATTCCATGTGAATTGGAAAGACCTCCAGGAATTGATGCAGAGAGAAAGGAGCAGAGCCATAAGAATATTGTACACAGAGACTGATATACTGTGGTAAAATAGAATGTAATGGACTTCTGTACTAGCAGCAATGCAATGACCCAGGACAATTCTGAGGGATTTATGGTAAAGATGCTACCCACATTCAGAGGAAGAACAGCAGGAGAGGAAACACAGAAGAAAATCAACTGCTTGAATACATGGGTTCATGAGGACATGATTGGGGATCTAAAGTACCACACCAATGCAACTATCAACAATTTGGAAATAGGTCTTGATTAATGACACATGTTAAAACCAGTGGAAATGCATATCGGCCAGGGAAAGGGGGAGGTGGGGGGGGGGAGGTGAAGGGGAAAGTAAGAACATAAATCATGTAACCATGTTAACTTTTCTAAAATATAAATATTAATAAATGTTTAAAATTTAAAAAAATGAAAGGGTTAGATTAGATGATCTCTGAAGTCCCTTCTAGCTCTAGTTCTATGACCCTATCCTTCAAGGCCCAGTTCAAGTCCCATGGCTTCCCAGAGATGTTCACTGACTCCTACAGCCAGGGTAACATGCAAGAATTTTGTAAGAATAATTGCTGAAATTTCTGAATTTTAAAAAGTGCTTTGGATAAGTGTTACTAGATAAGACTCAGAAGTACCTAAGAGGGACACTCTCTGTTACTGTTCAATATAAGTCTGACCAACACTTCCCATCAGTAGTTGTCCTGATATTGATTGATAGTTAACTGGATTTGAGAGTGCTACATGAATTTCATTACTTACCTTCTCTCTGATGAGTCAAGAAAAAAAAAGTCTTTTTATCAGTTAGAGGATATAAATTGTTCACTGATGTACTAGAAAGACCAGAGTAATAGTGGGCATGATCAAGCCTCAGACATGCTAAGTTATTGTCTCTTCCTCCTGAGTAGCTGATCAGGGTATAGGGAGGAAGAAGAAATGCTTGCACCTAGGGGCCTAGGCACCCTAGACAATGGCCTCAAAGGCCTCATTAAAAACAGCCCACCTTGATCCTCCCCTCTTTTGAGCTCCATGAGCCCTCAGAGCCTCCACCATACAATTCTGCATTTAATTAAATCTTCTAAATATTCCTCAAATGTGAGATTTTGCTGGTGTTGGTATTTTCTTCAGTGATACAGACCATGTGACCTTTCTTTGAGGATGGATTAAATCATCTACCACATGATAGCAGTTTTTCTAAACTTAATGAAACTGGTCATTAAATGACAGACATGTAGTCCATTATAGGTTCAATCTAAAATCCTTTCCTTCTTGGGCCCTAGGCTCAGATGATGGCCCATGGCCAATGCTCACCAAGGGCTTGACTCACCTGGATCCAGTCTAACCTGGAGAGTTTGATCCCTGATGGTTTATTTCTCCTTTTTTGTCTCAGGGATTCATAAATAATGGCCCATGATTATCCAAAGAGTCCATAGATACCAGGGTTTCTATGAATTTAGATAGGGAAAAAAATCACAGCTTTATTTTATATTTCCTTTGTAAATACTACATGTTTCATTTTATTCATTTATAAATATCATTGTTAAAAAGTACTCATAGACTTTACCAGACTGCCAAAAGTTTGCCATGGCAACACAAAGGTTAAGAAATCCTTTTTTGGCTCCTTCTCTCCACCCATATTAAACTGAGAAAATCCACAAGATAAAATTCACGGGTAGTTTCCCTCTAAGGCTATCTCAAATGTGTGTGACAGAGTCCCTAAATCCTTAAAGGCACTAAGAATGAAATATGGTTACTGGGTATGGGGCCCCCCTTTTTTCACCCCATAGAAAATGCCCAAGATCCTGAAGACTCACAGGAGCCTATGAACAAATACAAAAGCTCTTTCCTCATTCTCAAATCATCTATCAGCTCACACCCACAGAAGGTAACTAAACTTGGAGTTCCTATTGGGGCAAACTTTTATCCTATCATCATATAATTTGCCATAGCTTGCACGCTCTTGGCATGTCCTTCAAGACCCCAGGCTCACCTCCCTGCCATGATGAGGGATTGAAGAAGGACTTTGGAGGACTGAGCTATATATCATTTGCTATTGCTTCATGTGTCTTTGTCTTATCTCTTCATCTAAACTATGGGATCTCTGAGGCTCAAAGAGATTATATCTAAGTTTTTTGTATTTTTTTATCTCCCACGATGCTCAGAACATGCCTATAGGATTTCATCAAGAAATGTTTGTTGATTGATTGATAATTATCCTCTCTCTCCCACCTCCACTCCCTCCTGAAAGCCCTCCCTCCACCTTCCCAGAGTGAATGAATATTGCCATGGACTGGGTATTGGTTTCTGGGGGCATATTCCTCATCATCTTGGACAGCTGCCCCTGGGAATGATTCATCACTTTCAAAATACAGGTCTTTTTCATTGATTCATATCACCTGCAGCAAAATAGTTCACTCGAGGTGCATTCAGTCCTCCTGAGAGCTGAAGTGTCCAACCAGGGACAGTAGAAAGATGCAAAGAGCAGAGGAAAGGAGGTATAGAAGAATTGGGAGGAAAGCATAGATTCTCAATTAATTGGATCACAAATTTAGAGCTAGAAGAGATCTCAGAGACCATTGAGTCCAATCCCCTAATCATATTGAGGATGAAACTGAGAATGAGAGGTGAAATCATTTCTCCAGAATCTCTTTAGTAAACAGCTGAAGCAGGATTTGAACTAAGGTCTTCTGGCCTCTGAGTTCAGCACTCTGTCCACTATACCACTTGGCTGTCTCTATGGCTTCTTTTGTCTTGGGGGCCATCCTCAAATGTGTAAATCACAATTGTGATTCACCTCATTTTATAACAGAGAAATGAAATGGAGTGATTTAGTTATGATCAGACAGCAAATTTATGATAGAAAGGATAAGCTCTAAGCCTATACACCTATAGACTCAGGCTTGGTTGTTAAGGTGTGGGTTGGCAGCAAGGTAGAACTAGTCAAGTGGAACTGGGACCAGGCAAGATGGGCTTCAAAGGGCCTGAGTGAATTGAAGGTTTGTTTTGACTAAACCTCTGATTTCATCAATATATGAAGTTTCTGGGTAAAGAGAAATTCCTTCTTTCATTTCAGATTAGCAACTGCTAATTAGCAATTCCTCTGTAATCATATTAGAGATGTTTGAGGGCACTAAAAGGTTAATTCACTTAACCAGGATCTGACAAACAGCTTAAGTGACTGAGGTGTATAGAACACCAAGCCAGAAGTTTCCAAGACTTGAGTTCAAATTCAGTTTTAGTCATTTACTATTTGTGTGACCTTGAGCAAGTCATTTAACCCAGTTTGTCTTAGTTCTTCATCTGCAAAATGAGCTGAAGAGGAAAATGGCAAACCACTCCAATATCTTTACCATGAAAACCCCAAAAGGGGTCACAAAAAGTCAGACATGACTGAACAACAACAGGGTCCCATAGAGAATCTTTCTAGGAGGCAGGACTTGAATCTATATCATTCTGAACCCTGGGTAAGTTCTTTATTTATGTGCTGATAAATATTTTAAAATTATATCTCTAGGTTCCAGGTTAAGATGGCGGCAGAGTAAGAAACAGCTCTTAACCTCTCCTGACCGAAACACACAAAACTCATCAAGGGGACATAAAAACAAGTCCAGACAAACAGAGGAACCCCACAACAGGGCACAGCGTGGAAGGTACGTGGAATCGAGGCATTTCCATGCTATAAAGGGGTGAAACAGCTCTCACTAAATCTCGGGCTGAGCAACCACCCCACCCCCTCCACACACAATACCTATAGCTCTGAAGCCAGCTAAAAAGAAATAGAGCAAGTTTGGGGCAGCCATTGAGTCATTGGCAGCTCTGGGGGCCTGTTCCTGAGAGCAGCAAGATTTAGGACCCCAAAAAGCTAACAAACGCACACAAAATCTGAGCGCGGGAGCAGGGCTCCAAGAGTAGAGGCAGGGCGCAGAGAACAGGCTCAGAGCGCAGGCACAGGCGGAGGCGTGGGTGGAAGCAGACACAACCACAAGCTAAAGCTCTGAAACCCTGAGTGGGGAACCAGTGCAGACGGGTATACGACTGTGGAAGCAGCGCCCTGAGACGTGTAAAGAAACCTGCGGCAGACGATCAAGCAAGGGGGTCCACCAGGGGGCTTGACCGTGGACAGACCCTGAGCATGAGGATAAACCTGAGAAGCTGCTGGGCTAACGATGGCTACCCAGTTTCAGGAAGTTCAGAAGAGAAAGATTAACAACAAGAAAAAGAAGTCTTTAACACTCGACAACTTTTACACAGAGAAAATCCAGACAAATGAGCAAACAGAGGAGGAGAACAAACAAGCATCCAGACCCTCCTCAAATAAGGAAAACTCCTCACAAGCTATGGAAGAGTTCAAAACTGAGATTTTGAGGAAAATGGAAGAGATCTGGCAAGAAAATAACTGTTTAAAAGGTAGAATCTTGCAATTGGAAAGTGAGGCTCAGAAACCAAATGAACTGATAAGCAAATTGAACACCAGAAATGACCAGATTGAAAAGGAATACCAGAAGATTATGGCCGAAAACCAGAAGATTACAGCCGAAAACCAGAAGATTACAGCCGAAAATCAAAAGATCATAGCCGAAAACCGAAAGATTATAGACGAAAATCAATCCCTAAAGGCTAGAATTTAACAAGTAGAAGCTAATGATCTCTCAAGACAACAAGAACAAATAAAACAAAGTCAAAAGACTGAAAAAATAGAAGGCAACATGAAATATCTCAATGAGAGAGTGACAGACCAAGAAAACCGGTCTAGAAGAGACAATTTGAGAATCATTGGTCTTCCAGAAAAACCAGAAATTAATAGAAACCTGGACTCCATACTAACAGAAATTATTCAGCAAAATTGCCCTGAAGTCCTACAACAAGAGGGCAATATTGATATTGAAAGGATTCATAGAACACCTGCGACATTCGATCAAGAAAAGAAAAAACCCAGAAATATACTTGCCAAATTCAAGAGTTTCCAAGCAAAAGAAAAAATCTTACAAGAAGCCAGAAAGAAACAACTCAAATATCAAGGAGCACCAATCAGGATCACACAGGATCTGGCAGCCTCCACGCTAAAAGATCTCGAGGCTTGGAATACAATATTCAGAAAGGCAAGAGAGCTGGGCCTGCAACCACGGATCAACTACCCATCAAAACTGATTTTTTATTTCCAGGGGAAAGTATGGGCATTCAACAAAATTGAAGAATTCCAGGTATTTGCACAGAAAAGACCAGGGCTAAATGGAAAGTTTGATATCCAACCACAAAAATTGAGAGAAACATGAAAAGGTAATAAGATACAGAGGGAAAAGAAAGAAAACTTATAATTTTTAAATTTGCCTTTTTAAGGGCCTCAGTGAGATCTAATTATCTGTATTCCTATGTAGAGAAATGTTATGTATAATTCTCTGTAGTGAACTCTATTCACTATTATAGTATTCACTATTATAGTAATCAGAAGAATAATTCACAGGGTGAGGGTGGAACACTAAATAATCTAAGATGACATGGGGGATGGGAAAGATGGGGTAAATAGCAGGGGACACCAAGAGAAACTTGAGTGAATAAGAAAATAGGATATTCTATTACACACAAAGAGGGCATGGGAGGGAGAGGGGACAAATACTATTATAAGAAGGAGAGGAAGAGAGCATTAAGAGGTAATAATCAAACCTTACTCTCAGTGTAATCAACCCGGAGAGGGAAGAGTAGCTATACTATCCA